>NC_060119.1:520607745-520910775 GCF_021461395.2 Schistocerca americana | reverse complement strand
GGATAGGATAAACGCCAATGGTGGAGGAGTATTTATAGCAGTAAAGAATTCAATAATATCCAGTGAAGTTATTAGCGAATGCGAATGTGAAATAATCTGGGTTAAGTTAAGTATCAAAGGTGGGTCAGATATGATAGTCGGATGCTTCTATAGACCACCTGCATCAGCAACCGTAGTAGTTGAGCGCCTCAGAGAGAACCTGCAGAACGTCGTGAAGAAGTTTCGTGATCATACTATTGTAATAGGGGGAGACTTCAATCTACCAGGTATAGAATGGGATAGTCACACAATCAGAACTGGAGCCAGGGACAGAGACTCTTGTGACATTATCCTGACTGCCTTGTCCGAGAATTACTTCGAGCAGATAGTTAGAGAACCAACTCGTGAAGCTAACGTTTTAGACCTCATAGCAACAAATAGACCGGAACTTTTCGACTCCGTGAATGTAGAAGAGGGTATCAGTGATCATAAGTCAGTGGTTGCATCAATGACTACAAGTGTAAGAAGAAATGCCAAGAAAGGAAGGAAAATATATTTGCTTAACAAGAGTGATAGGGCACAAATCGCAGAATATCTGAGTGACCACCATCAAACGTTCATTTCTGAGGAAGAGGATGTGGAACAAAAATGGAAAAAATTCAGAAACATCGTCCAGTACGCCTTAGATAAGTTCGTACCGACTAAGGTCCAAAGCGAGGGGAAAGATCCACCGTGGTATAACAATCATGTACGAAAGGTACTACGGAAACAAAGAAAGCTTCATCATAGGTTTAAGAGTAGTCGAATCATAGCTGATAAGGAAAAGCTGAACGAAGCGAAAAAGAGCGTAAAGAGAGCAATGAGAGAAGCATTCAACGAATTCGAACATAAAACATTGGCAAACAATCTAAACAAGAACCCTAAAAAGTTTTGGTCATAAGTAAAATCGGTAAGCGGATCTAAATCCCCTATTCAGTCACTCGTTGACCACGATGGCACCGAAACAGAGGACGACCGAAGAAAGGCAGAAATACTGAATTCAGTGTTCCGAAACTGTTTCACTGCGGAAAATCGTAACACGGTCCCTGACTTCAGCCGTCGCACGGACGCCAAAATGGAAAATATTGAAATAAACGATATCGGAATTGAAAAACAACTGCTATCACTTAGTAGCGGAAAAGCATCCGGACCAGACGAGATACCCTTAAGATTCTACAGTGATTATGCTAAAGAACTTGCCCCCTTTCTATCAGCAATTTATCGTAGATCGCTGGAAGAACGTAAAGTACCTAGCGACTGGAAGAAAGCGCAGGTCGTTCCCATTTTCAAGGAGGGTCATAAATCAGATGCGAATAATTATAGGCCTGTGATTCTTGAGTTTCTCCCGGCGTATTTGATAGTCAAAATATCCACGGGTGTGCTGCCGGTCTATAGTGTCCAACGGGCACAATATTTCGGCGATCATACATGTCGCCATCATCAGGTGAACTGACGGACTGAGCTCCTGTGAACGTGCCGGCACGGAGATCCGTACGCTATGGCTGCTCAGAGGGAACTGGGTTCGGTCGCGGCGGCGGCCGATTTAAATACCCTCCGCCCGCGGCGCGCTCCCTCCGCCGTCCGCGCCCCGCGCCACGGTCGCGCGGTGGAACAGATTGCGACGGCGTCTGAGATGACGTCGGAGTGATGGCTCTGTCCGCCGTGGTCGTCACAACTATACGTTTGCTCGATTTACTCTTGATTAACCCGATCGCTGGTTCCCAAGCCTTGCTAAGATTATAGCCACAGTCACGGTTTATGAGGTCGTCATTGGTGCGAATTTCGATGGCCTCTCTAACAACGCTGTCCCAGTATCTCGACGTCTGTACCAGAATCCTCGTGCGGTCATATTCCATGGCGTGATTTTCCGACAAACAATGTTCAGCGACCGCCGACTTGCTCGGATACATCAGGCGAGTGTGCCTCTGGTGTTCACGGCATCGATCCTCGACGGTACGCATCGTCTGACCAATATACGACTTGCCACATTGACACGGAATCTGGTACACGCCGGCCTTCCTCAAACCGAGGTCATCTTTGGCGCTCCCCACCAGTGCACGAGTTTCATTTGGAGGACAAAACACAGTTCCGACCCGGTGTTTCTTCAGAATGCGAGCGATTTTCCCCGAGAGTGCGCCTGTGTATGGAATAAATGCAGTGCCTACCTCCTCCCTCGTGACTTCATCCATCTCAAGAGGTTGTGCTGCAGTGGTTGGGCGGAGAGCACGTTGAATCTGCCACTCTGAGTACCCATTTTTCCAGGACGCAGATTTACCGGAGGGTGACGCTAAGAAATTGTTACCCCAAGGTCCGGTACCGCCTAGACTATATGGACTCCCGAAGGTTCACAAAGAGGGGATACCATTACGCCCCATTGTCAGCAACATCAGGGCACCTACATATTTGTTGGCCAAATACCTGACGGGATTATTAAGTCCTTATGTGGGTAAATGCCCTCATCACATCCGTAATTCCGTGGATTTTGTTAAACGCCTTGACAGCTTCAGGTTGGATGAGTCAGATATCATGGTGAGTTTTGACGTCGTTTCCTTGTTTACGAGGGTACCCCTGCGAGAGTCACTAGAATTGATTAGTCAGAAGTTTGACGAGAAGACCACTGAACTTTTTAGGCATGTCTTGACTTCCACGTATTTTCTTTTTAATGGAGAATACTACGAACAAACGGAGGGAGTCGCCATGGGTAGTCCACTCTCACCGGTGGTAGCGAATTTGTACATGGAGAACTTCGAGGAGGAAGCCCTGTCGTCATCCGTATGGAAACCTACTTGCTTTTTCCGTTACGTGGACGACACGTTCGTCATCTGGCCACATGGTATGGATAAACTCCTTGACTTCCTTACACATCTAAACTCCATACACCCCAACATCAAATTCACTATGGAGACTGAAACGGAGGGTAAATTACCTTTCCTTGACGTCATGGTCAAGAGAAGGGCTGATGGCACCCTAGGTCATGGGGTGTATCGGAAGACTACGCACACTGATCTGTATTTGCACGCAGACAGCTGCCACCACCCTTCACAGAGGAATGGGGTACTTAAAACTCTAGTACATAGGGCGCGCACTATCTCTGACGCAGAGAGTCTACCCCAGGAATTGGAACATCTGAGAACTGTATTTCGGAAAAATGGGTACTCAGAGTGGCAGATTCAACGTGCTCTCCGCCCAACCACTGCAGCACAACCTCTTGAGATGGATGAAGTCACGAGGGAGGAGGTAGGCACTGCATTTATTCCATACACAGGCGCACTCTCGGGGAAAATCGCTCGCATTCTGAAGAAACACCGGGTCGGAACTGTGTTTTGTCCTCCAAATAAAACTCGTGCACTGGTGGGGAGCGCCAAAGATGACCTCGGTTTGAGGAAGGCCGGCGTGTACCAGATTCCGTGTCAATGTGGCAAGTCGTATATTGGTCAGACGATGCGTACCGTCGAGGATCGATGCCGTGAACACCAGAGGCACACTCGCCTGATGTATCCGAGCAAGTCGGCGGTCGCTGAACATTGTTTGTCGGAAAATCACGCCATGGAATATGACCGCACGAGGATTCTGGTACAGACGTCGAGATACTGGGACAGCGTTGTTAGAGAGGCCATCGAAATTCGCACCAATGACGACCTCATAAACCGTGACTGTGGCTATAATCTTAGCAAGGCTTGGGAACCAGCGATCGGGTTAATCAAGAGTAAATCGAGCAAACGTATAGTTGTGACGACCACGGCGGACAGAGCCATCACTCCGACGTCATCTCAGACGCCGTCGCAATCTGTTCCACCGCGCGACCGTGGCGCGGGGCGCGGACGGCGGAGGGAGCGCGCCGCGGGCGGAGGGTATTTAAATCGGCCGCCGCCGCGACCGAACCCAGTTCCCTCTGAGCAGCCATAGCGTACGGATCTCCGTGCCGGCACGTTCACAGGAGCTCAGTCCGTCAGTTCACCTGATGATGGCGACATGTATGATCGCCGAAATATTGTGCCCGTTGGACACTATAGACCGGCAGCACACCCGTGGATATTTTAATTATAGGCCTATTTCGCTTACGTCAATCTGTTGTAGAATAATGGAACATGTTTTGTGTTCTCGTATTATGACGTTCTTAGATAATACAAATCTCCTTCATCATAACCAACATGGATTCCGCAAACAGAGATCATGTGAAACTCAGCTCGCCCTATTTGCCCAAGAAATTCACAGTGCCGTAGACAATGGCGAGCAGATTGGTGCCGTATTCCTGGACTTCAGGAAGGCATTTGATACGGTTCCGCACTTACGTTTAGTGAAAAAAATACGAGCTTACGGAATATCGGACCAGGTTTGTGATTGGATTCAGGATTTCCTAGAAGAAAGAACACAACATGTCATTCTTAACGGTTCAAAATCTGCAGATGTAGAGGTAATTTCGGGAGTACCGCAGGGAAGCGTGATAGGACCTTTATTGTTTACAATATACATAAATGACTTAGTTGACAACATCGGTAGCTCCGTGAGGCTATTTGCAGATGACACGGTTGTCTACAAGAAAGTAGCAACATCAGAAGACTCGTACGTACTCCAGGAGGACCTGCAGAGGATTAATGCATGGTGCGACAGCTGGCAGCTTTCCCTAAACGTAGATAAATGTAATATAATGCGCATACATAGGGGCAGAAATCCATTCCAGTACGATTATGCCATAGGTGGTAAATCATTGGAAGCGGTAACGACCGTAAAATACTTAGGAGTTACTATCCGGAGCGATCTGAAGTGGAATGATCACATAAAACAAATAGTGGGAAAAGCAGGTGCCAGGTTGAGATTCATAGGAAGAATTCTAAGAAAATGTGACTCATCGACGAAAGAAGTAGCTTACAAAACGCTTGTTCGTCCGATTCTTGAGTACTGCTCATCAGTATGGGACCCTTACCAGGTTGGATTAATAGAAGAGATAGACATGATCCAGCGAAAAGCAGCGCGATTCGTCATGGGGACATTTAGTCAGCGCGAGAGCGTTACGGAGATGCTGAACAAGCTCCAGTGGCGGACACTTCAAGAAAGGCGTTACGCAATACGGAGAGGTTTATTATCGAAATTACGAGAGAGCATATTCCGGGAAGAGGTGGGCAACATATTACTACCGCCCACATATATCTCGCGTAATGATCACAACGAAAAGATCCGAGAAATTAGAGCAAATACGGAGACTTACAAGCAGTCGTTCTTCCCACGCACAATTCGTGAATGGAACAGGGAAGGGGGGATCAGATAGTGGTACAATAAGTACCCTCCGCCACACACCGTAAGGTGGCTCGCGGAGTATAGATGTAGATGTAGATAAGCTCTACTACATGGCTGGAATAGTGCCACTATGGCTACGCAGAACAGTGGCTGCCAACAAGGAGAGACTGAAAGTGGAACAGGACAGTGCCCATCCACTGCACGGACATAATCCACCACAGCAACAGCTGAGATCGCGAAAGAGCTTCCTGAGAACATCCGAGAAGCTCACCATTTCACCAGAGAAGGCAAGGCTAAAGTTATGGAAGAAATCGACGCCTCACCTATAGGCGCCAGAAGCTGAAGAACTAACACCTAGACACAACGAGAGCTGGATGGTGTGGAAATCTTTAAACAGATTACGATCAGGAGTTCGACGATCCAGAGACAACCTGAAGAGATGGGGCTTCATAACAGAAGATACGTCCTGTGATTGTGGACAAGAACAAACCGCAAGCCACATGCTCCAGTGCCTTTTGTGCCCTACATCCTGCACGAAGATTGATCTCCTGCAAGACCCTCCAAGCGCCTTCGAGGTTGCAAAGTACTGGGCACATGGAATATATATATATATATATATATATATATATATATATATATATATATATGTGTGTGTGTGTGTGTGTGTGTGTGTGTGTGTGTGTACATATTTATTGATGTGTATGGCTACTGTAGATTTGTATGTTTCTGACTCGAGAGTATAAATGAGTGAATGAATGTGGGTGCGTTTTATTTTGCTATACGGTGGTTTAGTATGCTGCAGAGAATCAGCGGTAGTCGTACAGAATGGCCAACTCTTGTCAATTCAGTTAGGCAAGGAGGTTTGCTCTGCTGGTGTGAAAGTTACCGGTGTTAGGCTGGTGGCGGAAGGTCTCATCCCTGGGTTTAACTGGCCACGGGGTCGCGTGGAAGACGTTGGAGTGTGTGAGACAATCAATCTTGTTCCACCTCGCCGACGGTCTGCAGCTGAAGTCTCTTCGAAGAAGGATTAGTTTACTTAGCCGCATGCCGCGGTGTCTCACAGGAAGAGCGGAGCTTTTAGCTTTTGGTCACGCGTTTCATCTTATAAAGAGTGATTTGCTGGGTCGCAGCAAGGATTGCAAGGCTTTTGCAGACTTTCAGTTTGATTCCTAATGCAGACTTGACTTTGATCCGTAACAAGAACGTAACACAAAGGTGTTCTATATGTTGAAGCGTCCTCGATTCAGTCTGAATGTTTGTGTGCCTGCAACTGCGTGTGTGTGCAATCTAATCTTTTCCGAATTTTGGTAATTTTTGCTTCTTTGTGAATTTTCTTTGTCTCATTGCCTTATGTCCGGTGGAAACCATCCACATGGATTAATATTATTAATATTACAGTTTGTAGCCCTCTGCCACTATCATTTGTCTATTCAAATGTGTCCTCTGTAAAATGTTGGATGTTCGCGACTGCGTGGTTTGATGTTACTAAAATTTGGCCACGGTACGTAGATATTGTGTCTCCGCGAACCACGTGGATACACGAGTCTGTTGTGAAATGTATAGCGTTTCACAAGCAATTGTACTTAGTTACCAGTCAACAGCAGTTCAATAGATGCATTAACCAATGTTTTAAGGAATAAATAATTTTCCCTCCAACCTTATGCATTGTACCGAGGTTACGTCTCCGTTACCTACCCCATTTACCTTGTAGTTTTCCTTGTTAGCCCATCCATAGAGCTTCCATGCGCACAGTCCAATAATTAGTGTCCCTTCTTATTTAAAACAAATGCTTTGGAGTAGATCTTGTTTTCAGGAATGTTACTGCAAGTTGCACTTACGCACAGTGTTCACGTACTCTTTACTTTCTTCAATACTTGATTCACGTGAACAATGACTGGATCATATTATTAATTACATCCCATTCTTCATCAGTGACTTTACAATGAGTATTCTTTTGTGAGTTTTTCTTATGAATGAATTAAGTAATTTTCTGATTGAGCGCAACCTCTTATTTGTCGTGTGGCTAGAGTTGGTGGAGGCCCAATCTTTTACGTTGATTTCAGTGTCAGGTAGCATTTCCTTATTCAAACTGCGCGTGGATCTTTTAGCCATCAGAATATCTTCAAAGCGCGCTTCACGCACCTTACACATAGCGTCCCTTTACTCACAATATACTACGAATTATGGATGAAGGGCAACAGGCACATTCCGTATTTCTAGATTTCCGTAAAGCATCTGACACGGTGCCTCACTGCAGGCTGTTAACGAAGGCACGGGCATATGGATTAAGTTCGCAGACATGTGAGTGGCTCGAAGATTTCTTAAATAATAGAATCTAGTATGTTGTCCTCGATGGCGAGTGTTTCTCAGAGACATGGGTTTCGTCAGGAGTGCTCCATGGAATTGTGGTAGGACCGCTGTAGTTCTCTATGTAAATAAATGGTTTGCCAGGGATTTGTGGTTATTTGCTGATGATGTGGTGTGCGGTAAGGTGTTGAAGTTCAGGTACTGTAAAAAGATACACGAGTTAGACAAAACTTCCAATTAGTGTGATGAATGGCAGCTAGCCCTAAGTGTGGAAAAATATAAGTTAATGCGGATGATTAGGAAGACCAAATCTGTAATGTTCGGATGCAGTATTACTACTGTCCTACTTGCCCACAGTAAAGTCGTTTAAATATTTGGGCGTAACGTTGCAAAGCCATATGAGATGGAATGAGCATGTGAGAGAACTGTGGTAGGGAAGCGAATTGTAGACTTTGGTTTATTGGGAGAATTTTAGGAAAGAGTTACACACCTGTAAAGCAGACCGCATATAGGACGCTGGTACGAGTGTTTAGGATGCGTATCAGGTCGGACTGAGAGAGAACATCGAAGCACTTCAGACACAGGCTGCTATATTTGCTACCGGTAAGTTCGAAGAACACGAGATACTGGCAGAAGTAAAGCTCTGAGGTCCGGGCGTGAGTCGTGCTTCGGTAGCTCAGATGGTAGAGCACTTGCCCGTGAAAGGCAAAGGTCCCGATTTCGAGTCTCGGTCGGGCACACAGTTTTAATCTGCCAGGAAGTTTCAACACGTAAGTGCTACATAGATGCTTCAGGAACTCAAATGTTAATCACTGGAGAGAAAGCGACGTTCTTTTTGAGAAACGCTATTGACAAAATTTGGAGAACCGACATTTGAAGCTGACTGCCGAACGATTCTACTACCGCCAACATACATTGAGCGTAAGGATCACGAAGACCAGGTACGACAAATCAGGGCTCATACGGAGGAACATAGACAGCTGTTTTTCCCTCGGTCTATTTGCGAGTGGAACAGTGATGATTACTAGTGGGACAGGATACCCTCCGCCACGCAACTTAGGTGGCTTTCGGAGTATCTATTGTAGTGGGACGCGAAATTGAAGCGTCACCCATCCACCAGTGTCAGCCCAGTTTGCAGGTGAATATAAGTTTAATTTAGTGTTTTGTTTATGTATTTTGTAATATTTGTAATGTTTGTGAATTATCTAAAGTTTTGTATTTATTTTTATGTTTCATGTACAGAGAGGGCGGCGCAACGAACGGAGACATTATCTTCACTGCCGGGACCAGAGAGAAAATTGCTGGCCACTATACGTCGCGGGTCGACAGCCAAAGAGCAACAGAAGATCCTGAAACCGAGCTGTTGCGCCGTGCATCTAAAAACTGAAAAAATAAGAATTTGTATTGTTTCTACAACAATGACGTCATAGAAAGTTTAATCATGTTGTAAATGTTCAGTCCTATCTTTTCAAGGCTCATGTTCACGTCTATAGGTAGTATATATGAAGATAATAAACTAGTGTATACTACAAAAGTTTAAATACGTGTTCCGAGAATTTATTAATGAAGAATTATATTAAGGAAAAAGTATTACTGATTTATTTGACAAGATTATTAAATTTTGACAACGTTCATCGCGAGTTTGGGTCTTAAAAGTTTATTCAGTGTGGTTTTAATATTTATTAAAGCAAATAACTTACATTAATATAATTTCTGAGAAGAAACAAACGACATCTAAATTGAAAAAAGTTTGGGCAAACCAATTGGACTGAGTGACGTAATTCTGCGCATACGACTCAAAGGATGATGTTTTAATTACAGTTCCGTTCAAAAACCATTCAGAGACAACTTTAAAAAGAATTTAAATAATTTTGAAGTGTTTTGTAACTGATGTAGGTGACGAAGTCTGCACATGGTCATATGTCAAAAGAAAGTCATTTATACAAAACTTACATCGTTACACTACACTATGTAGATGTAGATGTGTGCCGTGGGTTCGGAATGTCGTTGGTAAGTGTCGTGAGGCATGTGGCACCAGATGGCTACCCACGTAATTCGCGTACATTATGGGCTGGTGGTTTTTGGGCGCGAAGATGGCGCCTGGTCGCCTCTCAGATGTGTTCCATCTTCTTCGCATCAGGTGAATTTGTTGTTCACGACATAAATGAGAGTTAAGTACCACGCTCCTCAAACCTGTATTGTGGCCTTGTAACACTAATAGAAATCCAGTTGAAAGATGCCATCAAGGTCGGTGAAGAAAAAGTATGAAACAACGCAGGGCGTTCGCAATAACGTTCACGTGGCCCACTGCTGTTGTGGTGTCTCCGATTACTAACACACGTCCTACATGACCGTCGAGCCGGTGTAACTAGATACGTGATTCATCCAAGCAGACGAGTCGTTACCATTAATCCGCAACCTGATCTCAATGTACCCGTTACAACTACAATCTTAATTGATGATGTCAGTGGACAAGCATGAGAACACGAATCAGTTGTCTGTTGAGAAGCCTTCGAACGAAGTGCTCCGAAACACTTGTGTCTGCAGCAGCGTTGTATCGCCATCTATCCCACTTTACAGAGCGGCCAAGCCTTTGTACTTCACATTCTGTGATAACGCCTGGACGTCCAACACACTGTCACCTACTCATGGTTTCACCGCCCTCCATCCCCTGTCCATAGATGCCCACGATAGTAGCACATGAATAGGTGACCAGCTTTGCTGTTTCCGAGAAGCTTGTCCTAAGTGTCGGATCATAAAAATCTAACCTTTGTCAGAGTCACATATGTCACAGCATTTCTGCAGCCGAAATTAGAATCATCGCTCTAATGATTCTTATTCGCTTCTGGTGAGTGATTTACCCTCAACACCACCAGACCTCAATCAATCTTCAGTGGTCATAATTTTTTGGTTCATTAGTGTATGCCCTAATCTGAGAAGCGATTGACTGGTAGAAGTCAACGTTGGGGAAGATTGGTGTCGTCCTGAAGAAATAAAGAAACCGGCGAAGCAATTAAATTAATATTACTTGGACTACAATTATTTAAACTTCTTCTTCGATGCACGACTATTTTTCAGTTAATTTGGGCCACAGCTCCAGTGGATCAGTACCACGAGCGCTCTCTGCCGCCACGATATAGCTAGGTCAGCGACAGCTGCTCACCCCACTCACACTTGAAGGCTCTTTCTTGTAGCACTGGTAGCTAGACTCCCCTTTTTGTTGTATTATCTGTAATGTGCCTTCGTACACATGGAGAAATACGAGTAAATCTTCTGTTCACTGTGATAACTTGTTCATTAACCATTTCTGCTCCTGTCCAGTTTTCCTATGACGACAGTTGCTTCACCACTCTACAGTCCACCTCTCCTTAGCATTGTGTATGAAGCCGTACACAATATACAGCTTAAGTCTCGTCTGGTTAACACACCATAGAAATAAAAACCGTTTGCGATCTCAGTTATTTGACATTCTGAAATAAAAAGGATAATATACAGAGATCCAAAGGAATTCTATAATTTGTCGAGAAACCAGATGCAGGTGTAACAGTCGAAGAGCTCGGAAGGATAGCACTAATTGAGAGAGCAGTCCGACAGGGCGGTAGCCTATTCCCGATGTTACTGAATCTGCGTACTTAAAAAGCAGTAGAGGAAAGAAAGGAGAAATTTGGAAACGAAATTAAAGTTGACAGAGAAGAAATGAAGACTCTGAGGTTTGCGGTTGACATTGCAGCTCTGTTAAACATGCGAAAACACTCCAACACAATAGACAGGTTTTTTTTCAAAAGAGTGTACAGGATTAATATCGACAAAATTTAAGACAAGGCTTTTGGAATGTATTTGAATAAAGCCAGGCGATGACGAGAAAATTAGATTAGAAAATAAGACACTAAAGTAGCTGATACGTTTTGCTATTTGGACGGCGAAATAACACCGTGGCCGAAGAAGAGCCGATATGAAATACAGACTGGCGATAGCAAGGAAAGCACTTGTGGAAAATAGGAATTTGTCAACACGAACTTAAATCTGAGTGACAGAAACACTATTCTGGAGGTACTTATGTGGAGTCTGATGTTAGTGGTTACATATTTACTTGCCAACTGCAGATTCGGGTTTTGGATTGACTGCGTGTTTCCGTAACTCATATAAATTCGTCTCAGTTGCAAAAGAAGCCGAATAATTCATTTATATCGGTTTCATTTGTATTTTTCTGACCAAGGTAGTTTATCTTCAACGTATGAATTACTGGATCAAATATTCGTTTCAAAAACAATCTTACAGGCTCTGTTGTAACCGACATGAAAGAGGAAAGTTGTCAAGGGCCTAGCAGAGATGACGACAGTAATTAATCTCTTCAAGCTGAGCTGTCGTCAGCTATCTCAAGTTTTCGCCACAGAGACGCAAACAGACTTCATATGAAGCCTTTAAAAACAGGGAAACACAGTAAAAAAATAAAATTCTTCCTTCACATGTGAAAATACTGAGTCTCTTCAAAAAAATAAATCCATCTCTCTGTGTTGAAGATATTCTGTTTACACCCTCTGACATCGTATCTTGCAAAAATAAAGTGTATCATTTGATAAAAATAATCTTCTAATTTTCATGGATGAATTTATAACTCCCACACATTATTGAAATCCATATAAATTAGTCATCAACTCTCACTCAACACCACACTTTTAATCATTTCGAAGCTAATCTGACAGTTTCAACAACAAGGAAATTATACAATTCATTCAGCAGAAAAGTGTAATTATTCATACTTAGAATTAATTACTTAGTAATTAATTTAGTAAGGGATTACATGGACAATACACGAGCTATTTTCTGAGGAGCGATGGCCTTCGACAAATTGCAACTGCTGACGAAGCACGGTTCCGTCTTCAGAGGCGACTCGCATTCTTACAGAGGTCAGCTGCTAAATAAAAATAAATACATAATTTCTGTAATTATATAATAAACGTACGTCTATTTCAGCACATAATGAAAACTGTTAAGCTGTGTAGTACGAAGATTTGGTCGGCTGTTTCGAAAAGTGTGTGCCGCAAATAAGTCTAAAAGTGTAACCTTGATAACTTCTGTGTTGTAGATTTTGTGTTGCAGCGAAGAGAGACACGTGCAGTAAACCGTTGGATCTTTGACTACCCATAGACGCGACAATCAAGTGGAAGTTAGCAAGGCACACCGCAGCTGTGTGAATGTGAGCGCAGCTTGAGTGCCCAAGATATGACGTCTTCAGTTGGTAGCACGATACGGGGAGGACCTCCACCGCCAATTATCTACAGTCCACGGCAACGCGTTAACGCCTATGGTCTTTGTCGACTACCGTGGATTGCAACATAGGATATTCAGTGTACAATCCGGAAGTGCTCTCCTGGAGAACAATGAGTAGTACTCATATTGTACAGAACAAAGCCCTCTCTTGTTCCAACATTATCTCAGGGAGGCCCCTACGCCCTATGTCCTCAATTATTTATTGGATGTTCAGAAAATAAGCCGCAGTTGTAAGAGTCGTTGGGTTGAAAGGGAAGCGATAACTGAGGAGGGAGTGAGACAGGCTTGTAGCCTTTGCTGACGTCACTCAGTTCGCACATTGAGCAAGCAGTAAAGGAAAACAACGAAAAATGTGAGGGAAGAAAATCTCAAAATTTCGAGGTCTGCTGAGGACATTATAATTCTATCAGAAACAACAAAGGACTAGAAAGCTGAAGGGAATGGACTTTTTCTTGAAAGCAGCAAATAAGATGAAACTCAAGAAATGTAAAACAAGGCTAACTGAAGACAGTCGAATTAAATCAGGTGATGCTGAGGGGGTTAGGTTAGGAAATGCGACACGAACAGTAATAGACGAGTTTTGCATTGAGTCATTAAAATAACTGATGATGGCCGAAATTTAAACTGCCAATGGAAAGAACAACGTTTCTGAAGAAGAGAAAACTGTTAACTTCGAATATAAACTTAAATGTTAGGAAGTCTTTTCAGATGTTATTTATCTGGAGTGTGGTCTTGTGTGTGAATGACATTTGGACTATAAGCAGATCGGACAAGAAGAGAATAAAACTATTTGAAATGTGGTACTACAGAATAATCCTGAAGATCAGATGAGTATATGATGTAAATAAAGAAGAGTTAGTGAATAGAATTGGGGAAAAATGAATACTGAGACACAACTTGGCTGAAAGAAGGTGATGGGATAAATTCCGAGACATCAAGGAATCATCGGTTTAGTATTGGCGGGAATTGGTGGGAGGGGTAAAAATTGTAACGGCAGAACAAGACACGAATACAGCAAGCAGATTCAAATTGATGTAGGTTACAATAGTTATTTGGAGACGGACAGCTTACAGAGAACACAACAGCTGCATCAGACCAGTCTTCAAAATGAAGACCACACTGACAACAACAACATTGCAGTCTCTGTCTTCCCCCGCAGTGTTTACTATCTTGAGTACTCTCTCGAATACCATGGAAGTCAATCCTTGCCGTCTTAACAAATCTCTTGTCATTTTGCTTTTTCTCTGTGTTTTCCATATGTTCGCAGAGAACCTCCCAGTTCCTTATCACTCCACCTAATTTTCAGCATACATCTACAGCATTTCATATATAGAGCAAATGGGATGGTCAGATATAGTAGCAACCTGAGACTGGGTCTAGCAACATCCTTTGAAGTCACACACTGTGAGAACACCAGGATATCCACGTAGTTGCTAGTGTATGTCGCGGCTGCAAACACAAACATATATAAATACCAAGGCAGAGACGACAAACGGACATTCCACAGGACACGGACCATCTATAATTAATGGACAACATGCAGTCTACCTAGTGAGAGAATGCCTTCTACGAACACCTTTCCTGGCAGTTGTGTATGATGTTTCTCCCTTGAGAATTACGGACGGTACGAAACAATTAACGAGGATATAACTGATTTAAGTGGTCAGAAGAACATGATCCGGCCAATCGGATGTGAGGGCAAGACCACGGAGAGGTATCCTGAGAACAATTAGAGATTTTCCTGGGGTCGTGGACTTCGATACAGCAAAAAGAAACGTTTCCCGGTAAAACTAGATTTCACACGAGAGTAGGCACACAGATGAGAGCCCCGTTGAAGGTTGTCTTTTGAGCGTCACTACCACCAATTGTGAACATGCTGTTGTGGCCACAGCCGCAGGACTCACACCCTCCACAGCACTGAAGCCAGGGCCGCAGTATCGGGTCAGCCCACTAAAATGTGTGCCAGCAGCCCGAGCAACGGCCAGTAAACGTACAGCGCTAATACACTCCCACCAATGTCAGTCTGTTGGTTCCGTTTCTCTCTTAGCGAACACTATTAACCCTCTGACTGGTATGGACTAGTTAACACATCATGCTCCGCTGCTCCTCAGGTGCTGAGGACGTGTTTAAACGTGATGTCTGGGTTTTCCTCTGTCATGTTTTAAGGGTCACGTTCTGCTGACTCTCTCAGTGCTGCAGACAAGTTACTGCCTTGTCCCGGTGAATAGAAAAGTTTGAAGTAGTTATCACATAGGCTTCTTCGAGTCCTATAATTTGCACAAAACCTAGCTTCAGTATTTTGAATTGTTAATCAACTGTGATGATTGTTATGACCACATGAGTCGACGCACGAGGAGAAAATCGGAGTGTACACTGGATATAACAACAATATCTCGACAGTAAAATGAGATATTGTTATGCTCTCAGTTTTAAATAAAATTTAGACATCTTCTCTACATTTCATAAACTGCTGTGTATAATCTAAAATCAACCATACGCAAATTTGACACAGTGAGTTTGTACCTCTACAATTCTTTAAAATTTCGTACAATGCTTTACTAAATTTGACCCAACACAATAACTATGGCGAATAAGAAGTATTACACAGTAGCCGAAGCGCTATCTCTTAGCACAGGTAACAGCATGAAGCGTGCACTACATCAAAGACAAAGCCGCGCACTGCACGGAATGCAGCCAGCACGTCTGTATCAGTCAAAGGGATAAAACTCTGGTAAGGATCCAGAGAATTTTATTGCTGATAATGAGCATATTAATATTATATTTCATTAGTAAT
This sequence comes from Schistocerca americana, assembly GCF_021461395.2. NCBI lineage: Eukaryota > Metazoa > Arthropoda > Insecta > Orthoptera > Acrididae > Schistocerca > Schistocerca americana. The sequence continues at coordinate 520,895,150 of NC_060119.1, read as the reverse complement.
TTGTAAATTACATATGCACACACATCAATAAAAGTTTCGCATCACCTCGGTTCCGAGAGTTCCGGAGTCTGTACAGAAAACTGCAATAGAGATCAACATAAACATCATTTCCGCCCTTTTTATTGCTCATGAAAACCACACATTGCATGTTGTACCACTATACAGCGAGACCTCCAGAGGCGGTGGTCCAGACTACAGTACACACCGGTACCTCTAATACCCAGTAGCACGTCCTCTAGTATTGACGCAAGCCTGTATTCGTCGTGGCATACTATCCACAAGTTCATCAAGGTACTGTTGATCCGCACTGTCCCACTCCACAACGGCAATTAGGCATAGATCCCTCAGAAAGGTTGGTGGATCACGTCGTCCATAAACAGCCCTTTCCAATCTATACCAGACATGTTCGAAAGGGGTCATGTCTGGAGAACATGCTGGCCACTCTAGTCGAGCAATGTCGTTGCCCTGAAGGAAGTCATTCACAAGATGTGCTCAATAATGGGGCGCGAATTGTCGTCCATGAAGACGAATGTCTCGCCAATATGCTACCGATATGGCTGCGCTATCAGTCGGAGGTTGGCATTCACGTATCATACAGCAGTTACGGCGCCTTCCATCACCACCAGCGGCGTACGTCAGCTTCGCATAATGCCACCCCAAAACAGCAGGGAACCTCCACCTTGCTGCACTCGCTGGACAGTGTGTCTAAGGCGTCCAGCCCCACTGAGTTGCCTCCAAACACGTCTCCGACGATTGTCTGATCGCTGAAGAGAACGTGATGCCAATCTTGAGCAGTCCATTTGGAATGCTGTTGGGCCCATCTACACCGTGCTGCATGGTGTCCTGGTTGCAAAGATGGATCTCGCAATGAACGTCGGGACTGAAGTTGCGCATCACGCAGCCTATTGCGCACAGTTTGAGTCGTAACACGACGTCCTGTGGCAGCACGAAAAGCATTATTCAACATGGTGACCGTAATCCGTAGGTAGCGGTCATCCACTGCAGTAGTAGCCCTTGGGCGGCTTGAGCGAGGCATGTCATCGACAGTTCCTGTCTCACTGTATCTCCTCCATGTCCCAACAACATCGCTTTGGTTCAGTCCGAGACACCTGGACATTTGCCTTGTTAAGAGCCATTCGTGGCACAAAGTAACAATACGGACGGTATCGAACCGCGGTATTGACCGTCTAGGCATGGCTGAACTATAGACAACACGAGGCGTGTACCTCCTTCCTGGTGGAATGACTGGAACTGATGGGCTGTCGGACCCTTCCGTCTAATAGGCTCTGCTCATGCAGATTTGTTTACATCTTTGGGCGAGTTTAGTGACATCTCTGAACAGTTAAAGGGACTGTGTCTGTGATACACTATCCACAGTCAACGTCTATCTTCAGGAGTTCTGGGAACCAGTGTGATGCAAAACTTTTTTTGATATGTGTATATAGTAGTGATCGAAAATAATTTCGAAAGAAATGTTTCTAGCAGTTCAGTTGCATTCTTGCGGCTGGTACATGTATTCCCAATGCAAATAAACGCACATGAGCGCACATTAAAATACTGTAATTAGTAAATACTGAATCTACCATTACAAGCATCACATCTCAAACGCCTCCATTTTCTTATTTTCCGGTTTTCGCTATCCATGACTCACTTCGATGTGCCGCTGTCCTCCAAATGTACATTCCCAGAAATTTCTTCCTCACATTAAGGCCGATTCTTCTTACTAGAAGCACCTTTTGGCCAGAAATTTCGTCTTTGCCTGTGCTAGTTTGATTTTTGTGTCCTCCTTGCTTCATACGTCAGGGATTATTCTTCTTTCAACGTAGGAGAATTCATTAACTTCGGCTACTTCATGACTTCCAGTTTTAATATTAAGGTTATCGATAATCTCATTTCTGCTTCTCTTCGTCATTTTCTTTGTCGGTTTGCTTTCAATACAAGTCCTGTACTCATTAGACTGTTCATTCCATTCAGCAAGTCCTGTAATTCTTCTTCACTATCATTAACGATAGCAGTTTCATCAGCGAACTTTATCACTCATGTTTTTTCCATTCGAATTTCTGTCCCACTCTCAAACCTTTCTTTAATTTCGGTCATTGCTTCTTCTTGTATACGGTAGACTGAACAGTAGGGGTGAAGGACTGCATCTCTGCCTTGCATGCTCTTTAATCGAGAGTGCTTCGTAATTAGAATTATATTAATACCTTCAGCTGCTGACGGGCGTTGATATATATATCAACGGGGACAGGTGAAAATGTGTGCCCCGACCGGGTCTCGAACCCGTCATCTGCTGCTTACATGGCAGACGCTCTATCCATCGGAGCCACTGAGGGCACAGAGAATAGTGCGACTGCAGGGACTGTCTCGCGCTCGCCTTCCGCGAGGTCTACATTCTCACCTTGTATGTCCACACGCTACATTCGTAGTTCTCCACCCCAACACACTCGTTACTCGTGGAAGACATTCTTACCAGGTCCCGTAAGAGTTCGGGGAATATGTGTGCATCAGCACAGTAGAAGAAGGTCATCCATATACGTATATAGTCGGACATGTCCGAAAGAACAGACACCGTATCCAGATAAGTATATAGTTCTGGCAATACTGGGCATGACCTTCTTCTTCAGTGCGGATGCACACACATACCCCGAACTCTTACGGGACTGGTAAGAATGTCTTCCACAAGTAATGAGTGTGTTGAGTGGGACACTACGAATGTAGACCTCGCGGGCGGCGTGCGCGAGATAGTCCCTGCAGTCGCACTATCCTATGTGTCCTCGGTGGATCAGGTAGATAGAACGTCTGCCATGTACGCAGCAGATCCCGGGTTCGCGACCCAGTCGGGGCACACATTTTCACCTGTCCCCGTTGATATATATATCAACGCCCCTCAGCAGGTGAAGATATTAACATAATTCTAATTTCGTTCTAGGCGGCTGCAGGTCATCCATGGTGTCTGTTCTTTCGGACATGTCCAAAAGAACAGACACCATATTCATATAATTATATGCTTCGTAATTGGTCTTCCGTTCTTGGTGTTCGCACTTCATTCTTGTACATATTGTGTTACTCAATCTTCCCTTTAGTTTGCTCCTATTCTTCTCGGAATTTCGAACACCTTATACCAGTTGTGCATTGTCGAATGCTTTTACTATGTTGACAAATGATATGAATGTGTTATAAGTTCTCTTCATTCTTGCCTCCATTATCAACTGTAACGTCAGACTTGCCTATCTGGTGTCCTTAATGTTCCCAAACTGATTATTATGTAATAGATCATCAATTTTCTTTTCCATTCTTCTGTATATTATTCTTGTCAGCTTCTTGAATACATGAGCCGTTAAGTTGATTACGCCTTAGGCATCGCACTTCTCGCCCCTTACTATTATCAGTTGTGTGTGGATGACTTCTTTTTCTTTTTTTTTTTTTTTCTTGGTACGATAAGATGTTTCCAGTCTCAGATTCTACATACCAACTGGAATACATTTTTGATTGTATCCTCCCCCAGCGATTTTAGAAATTTCGAAAGATTGTTATCCATCCATTGGTATCCACTCATTCTGCCTTGTTTCATTATAACTCTTCCAAGACTATTAAACTCTGACTCTAATACTGGATCAAGTATATCTTCCATATCTACTCTGGTATCTTCTTCCGTCACTTGCTGTGTACTATTTTCACTTGAGTGTGTTCTCTTCTGCATTTAAGAGCGAAATGTCTATTGTACTCTAAATCTCCACGTTTTTTATTTGGATTTCCTGCACTTCCTATTTATTCTATTTCTAAGTTATTTGTATTTCAGTATTCCTATCTTCCCCTGAACTTCTGTGTACTTCCTTATTTCGTCAATCATTTGAAGTATTTCTTCTATTTTCCAAGGTAGCTTCACAATTACCTTCACTGAACCAATATTTGTCTCTCTAATTCTGTGATACCTCTTTTGAGAGATGACAATCACTCTTCAACTGGGCTGCTTACTGTGGTGTTCATTATCACGGTGCATACAACAATAGAGAACTTCAAATGCATCTCGTCTTTCCTAAGTACTTCAGTACCTCCCTTCTTTACACAGTAATTCTTCCGAACGATTCACAGAAACTTCAGTCCAGTCATTAAGAAATTGTGATTCGAGTCCCTGTTTTGTCCTCGGTACGCCGTACAATCCAATATCTGGTTTCGGTATCTCTGCCTGACTTACAGAATCCCTTAAAAGTAAGCAAGAGTCAGAAACTCTGGCTACGCCTCCCGTAACTGTCTATTATACGACAGAATACATGTATGTGTGTGATACGATACTCATAAGATTTTGAGATGAAATACTCATACACCAACGGAAACAAAATCACAATAACAAGAAAGAGTTTTGCGACTCAAACAAGAGTTAGTAGCCGTGTTACTACGTCTGAAAGGTGATATCTATTCAGATTTCATGTCGGTATCATAAGAGCGGCGCTTTGACATCGGATTTAGTGTGCTGATGTTAGGGAAGAATACCTTTAAGATGACAAATACGCATTACCGATACTCCATTGAGTTTGAACGAGGTCGTGTAATATGGCTACGATTTGCTAGAAATTCCTTCTGCTATATTGCAGAAATACGTGGCAGGCTTGTAGTTACTGCATATGATTGCTAGCAGCGGTTGTCACCAGAATGTACGATCCCAAGGAAACCGGGATTCGGATGGGCACTTGGGACTACCGAAAGGGAAACCGTGACTCTGCCGCATCGTACTGCAATTTGAGCAGCAGTTGGCATCATAGTGACCCAACGAAATGTTTCCTTGGCCTACTCATCGGACGATAAGAACAACCAGCACTAACCGTGATTATACTGACCGATCAAGTGCAATAGGCGTGGAACTCCATTCAAAAACTGACATCCGGCACCTGTACGTCACAATGCACGTACTTTTGCATGCTTCCATGCGATATTGTGGTGGTTACAACGGCTATTAATGTACCACCATTTCACATTTGCAATCTCTTATCTTGTGCTTACATAAACCAATGATCTTACAATGTTAATCACTTCCGTATGTTACCTAGACAAATGTATTCCCCAAATCCCATTTCTCTGCATTAATTATTTTTCATCGAGCGAGGTGGGGCAGTGGTTAGACACTGGACTCGCATTCGGGAGGACGACGGATCAATCCCGCGTCCGGCCATCCTGACTTAGGTTTTCCGTGATTTCCCTAAATCGCTCCAGGCAAATGCAGGGATGGTTCCTTTCAAAGGGCACGGCCGACTTCCTTCCCCGTCCTTCCCTAATCCGATAAGACCGATGACCTCCCCAAACAACCCAACCCAACCGCTAATTATTTTTTCGTGTTCGACAGCGTATTATGGTGTCCTATGGGCCTTCTTTATTACTACACGTTGATCTTACCAAATGCTGAGAAGCGTGTTAGAATGAGTAACAGTATCTTTCCCGAACGTTATATTTGGAACTATGTGACGCTGAGTAACTTTACTTCTACAGCTGCGCTGTGCTGGAGCTGTAGCGCTTGATACGATGCTCGTGTTCGATAAAATGCTCGTTACGACCCTACCCTGCAAGAAAAGAACGGAAGGGTCCTCGGGAAAAACGTCCCTGATATCAAATTTTCACTCATCAGATTAATACTCCGTCCGATGATTGACGTGCTCCATTCAGCCGCAGGATGTTCATTAAAACAGCGACAGGCAGATGCGAGACGCAAGTACACACCTGTCCGCATCGCCGTCTGGTGGCAGGCGGGGAGTCCCCCAGAGTCGGCAGCGACGGCTGAGAGCTGTCCACAGCGCGAGTTGAGTCCCGACAGCGGCAGAGGCAGAAGATGCCGGCACGATAATGCGGCCAATTTGGGCAGTGCCGCGGGCGCTCACCAGCCACCTGATACCATCTGCCATCCCCCTTCTAACCCCCATACCTCACCCTCGCCGCGCACCCTCCTACCTCACCGGTAATGAGCGACGCCGCGCTGCCCTCCAGACGCCTGTCACTCCGGCCCAGTGATCGATATCTCGCAAATTGAGTAGACTCGCCAGTATCTCCCCGTCCGACGGTTCCTCCACCTCAGGAGCGGGTGGAGCTAACCTTTTATAACCTGCTGCGAAACCGAGCCATAATGGTGCCTTATAATCGTTCGTCTCCGACAGCCTTTAGCGGCTGATCGGGTAATTGATCCACCGATCGCCCGGCGCTTCAAAGGGCGCCATTGACAGCTTCCTTTAGCTTTTTTCTTCTCTCTAGGGCCAAAAACGAGAGACTCGAGTGGAGACAAGTTTTCAGGGAGCATTAGATCCCCAGAGGTTTTATTAGTCGATTTCAAATAAAGATCAAATGCTGTCTGCTCTGTCTCGAATTTTTGTAGAGCATTACATCCTACATGTACACAATAGCTAATTATGTACGATATTCACCTGACTATAAATCCATGTTGCCCGTAATATTTTAAAAGGTAGTTTCCTGTAGAGTGAATCATGTAAGTCATATTGAAGTACCTTGCATAGCCGTTACAGATTCGTGGGCTAACTTTTCAAGAGAGCGCGTGGTTCTTTACATTATTTCTGCAGTTTAAAAATATGAGTAAACCTTTTAAGATTTTTGCCGTGTGTCAGTGAAATGAAACCCTCTTGCTCCATAAGCTCGCATTGTGACCGTGACTGGACTACTCTTTCTTTCCATCATTTGGCGTAACTCACGTTCATCATATGTGGCAAGCTATGGAAATGTTACACTTGACCATTTTCTAAGTTGTACTCGAGGTAGCTATTTCAGCGTATGCGTCCGAGATTGGTGATGTTTCACAAAAGTTAACACTCAGTGAGAACTTAAGTGTGAAATGTTTTTGATAGTTGTCACAACGAAACTCTACATAGAAATCTGTCAGAAAATACAAAGAAAATGTGGTCGTTCGTTAAGTACACCAGCGCCCAGACACAATGAGTACCTTCACGATACGATAGCTGTGGTAATTTTACCGGTGACAGTTCCGCTAAAGCGGAGTTACTAAACACGGTTATCCGAAATTCCTTCACCAAACAATACTAAGTAAATATCCCAGAATTGGAATCAAGAGCAGATCTCAACGTCAGTAACGTAGTAGATACACTCGGTGTAGTGAAGCAACGTAAATCGCTTAACAAAGGCAATTCTTCTGGTCCCAGTTGTAGAGTAGTTAGGTTGTTTTCCAAGGATGCTGATGTAATAACATCATATTTAACAATCATATACGCCCGCTAACTCAGCAAAGATCCGTACCTAAGGAATGGAAAGTTGCACAGTCACTCCACTACCCAAGAATAGAAACAGTAGTAATCCGTTGAAATACTGACCTCTATCACAGACGTCGATTTTCAGTGTGACACTGGAACATATGTTGGTCTCGAACATTGCGAATTACCGCAAAGAAAACTATATTTTGGCATGTAGTCAGTACTGACTCACAAAATAACGTTCTTCATTCAATTGAAATAAAGAGTACTATTGACAGGGGACTTCAAACTAATTCGATATTTTTAGATTTCCAGAAAGCGTTTGTCATTGTTCCTCTCAAGTGGTTTGTAATACATAGTATACCTATGGAGTACATCGCATCCGCTGTGAGACAGAATTCGTGATTTCCTTTCAAAAAGGTCACAGTTCGTGGTAACTAGTTCTAGTACGACAGAACTGATATCTAGCGATCGCCAAACATGTCTTATAGGCCCTCTGCAGTTTCTAATCTATGTAAACGACGCAGGAGAAAATATTACTAGCTCCCTTCTTTCTGATTGGTTTGATGCCACAGATTCCTCTCCTGTGCCAAACTTTTCACCTCAGAGTAGCACAAGCAACTTACGTCCTCAATTATTTGCTGGTTGTGTTCCAACCTCTGTTTTCCTCTACTGTCCTTACTCCCTGCAGCTCCCCCTAGAACCATTAAAGTCATACCCTTGTGTTTTAACAAATGTCCTAGCATCCTGTCCTCCTCCTCAGTGTTTTCCACATATTTTTTTCGTCATCGATTCTGCGGAGAACCTCCTTATTTATTATCTTATCAGTCCACCTAATCCTTAACACTCTTCCTTAGCACCACACAAAAAATGCTTCGACTCTCCTATTTCCTTGTTTTCCCACCGTCCATGTTTCACACCCATAGAATAATGTGCTCTAACGTACATTCTCGAAAATTTCTACCTCAATTTAAACACAGTGTTTGATAATAATAGTTATTTTGTTGCTCAGGTATCAGAATTCGTTAACTTCGTCTACTTCTTGACCCCCGACTTTGGTGTCGAGTAGGTGTTGTTCTCATTTCTGCTACTTTTCATTACCTCCGTCTTTTTACACTTTAGTCTCAATCGATATGCTGTACTCATTAGACTTTTCATTCCGTTCAACAGATACTTCTTCACAATCACTCAGCATAGCAGTGTCATCAGCGAATCTTGTTATTGATAACCTTCCACCATGAACTTTAAAACCGCTCTTGAAGTTTTCGTTTCTTTCTGTCATTGGTTCTTCGCTGTATAGATTGAACAGTAGTGGTGAAACTCTACGTCCCAGTCTTACATGCTTTTTAATTCGAGCACTTCGTTCTTGGTCTTCCAGTCTTATTATTCCCTCTTGGTTCTTGGGCATATGGTACATTACGCTTCTTCCCCTACAGCTTACCTCTATTTTTCTTAGAATTTCGAACATCTTCCCCGCTTAGGGGTAGCCGCTCTGTCTAGGGCACATTGCCACGGTTTGCGCTGCTGCCCCCGTTGGAGGTTCGACTCCACCCTCGGGCATGGGTGTGTGTGTGTGTGTGTGTGTGTGTGTGTGTGTTGTCCTTAGCGTAAGTTGGTTTAACTTAGATTAAGTAGTGTCTAAACCCGATGACCCCAGCAGTTTGGTCCCATTGGAACTTACCATGAATTACCAAAAATTTTCGAACATCTTGCACCATTTTACATTGTCGAACGCTTTTTCCAAGTCGACAAATCCTCTCAACATGTCTTGATTTTCCTTCAGCCATTCTTTCGTTATCAACCGCAACGTAAGAACTGCCTCTCTGGTGCCTTCACCTTCCCTAAAACCAAACTTATCGTCACCCAACACATCCTCAATTTTCTTTTCCATTCTTATGTGTACTGTCCTAGTCAGCAACTTGGATGTATCAACGGTTAAACTGATTGTGTGATAATTCTTGTAGTTGTTGGCTCTTTCAAGCTTCAGAATTTTGTCGATAGTGTTTTTCGAATGTCTGATGGTATATCGACAGTCTTATGGTGAGAGTAGTCGTTTTGCTACCACTTCCCCAAATGACTTTATAAATTCTGATGAAAAGGTATCTTTCCGTTCTGCCTCATTTGATGTCAAGTCATGAAAACCTCTTTTAATTTCTAACTCTAATGCTGGATCCCTTACCTCATCCCTCTTAACTTCTGTTTTTTCTTCTATCGCGTCGTCAGACAAGTCCTACCGCTCACAGAGGACTTCAATGGATTCTTTTTACGTATCCAATTTCTTGTTTGCATTTAACAATGAAGTTCTCATTGAACATTAATATTACCGACCTTGCTTTTAATTTCGCCGAAGCTTGATTGAATTTTTTATACGCTGAGTCAGTCCTCCCGACAATTATTTCTTTTTCGATTCTTGATATTTTTTATGTAGCCATTTTGCCTTAGGTTCCCTGTGCTTTCTATTTATGTCATTCCTACGTGACATATATTTTTATAATGCTGAAATCCCATGAATATTTTTGTACTTTCTTCTTTCGCCGATCAACTGAAGTATTTTTTCTGTTACCCATCGTTTCTTCATAGTTACCTTCTTTGCATATATGTTTTCTTTCCAACTTCTGTGATTGCCCATTTAGAGATGTCCATTTCTTTATAACTGAACTGCCTACTGAGCTTTTCTTGATCGCACAATCTATAGCTTCTGAGGACTTCAAGAGTACCTCTTCGTTCCTTAATACTTCCGTATTCCACTTCTCTGTATACTGATTCTTCCTGATCAGTCTCTTAGACTTCACCACACTCTTCCTGATTACCAAATTGTGGTCTCAGTCTGTATCTGCTCCTGAGTATATCTCACAATCCAAACCTGATTTCGGAATCTCTGCCGGACCATGATGTAACCTAATTCGAATCTTCCTGTATCTGCTTTCCTTCTTCAAGTATACCTCTTTCTCTTGTGATTCTTGAATGGAGTATTCGCTATTACCATCTGAAACAAATTGCAGAACTCACTCTTTCTCCTCTCTCCTTCCTATCGCTAAGACCATATTCTCCAAAAAAGCCCCTTCTCCCATCCTTCTCCTACAACCGCGTCCGAGTCTCCCATGGCTAATGGATTTTCATCTCCCTCTATGTACTGAATGATCCTTTCAACATCTGCATATATGTTCTCTATTTCCTCATCTTCTCCTTGCGACGTTGGCATGAATACCTGAACTATTGTTGTCGGTGTTGGTTTCCTTTCGTGTACCGTCTAGTAAAGTCATCAAATGAACAAAACCAATTCCAAAATTCGTTACACTACGTATCTGTATAGTTCGGAAAGTGGCAATTGACTCTAAACAATAAAAAATGTGACGTCATCCATGTGAGCGCCAAAACGGAATCCGGTACAGATGTCATATCATCCTGCCCTTCTTCTTGTCAGTGTTTTCCATGTGTTCCTTTCCTGCTGATTCTCCGGAGAATCTCCTCATTCCTCAACACTCTTCTGTAACACCACATCTCAGATGCTGTGAGTCTGTTCTTTTTCTGCTTTTCCCACAGTCCATGTATCGTTGCCATATAATGCTGTGCTCCAAACGCAGAGTCCTAGACATTTCTTCTTCAGATTAAGGCCTGTTTACACAGTAAATAACACAGATAACAGTAATTCAGTGCAAATAAATACCTATAGATTACATTTCAACTTAAACTTGAAACTTAATATAGAACACGTTTGGAAGGCAAACCATAGACTCTGTTTTATCCGCAGAACTCTTACATGAAGCCACTGATCTAGTAAAGCGTCCGCCCTCATTATGATTGGACGTCCTCTTCTGGAGTATTTCTGGGTGCTTCGGTCTACTTCCCAGAGAGGTTTGACGGACGTCTAAAAAAATCGAAGAAAACAAGTTCGGGTGGTATTGTCGCAAAAAAGGGCATGTATATGAAACGTGACTTGTGGTGGCAGTCATTTAAATAAAGGTATTTCTTGTTGCGGAGAAACTTTGTCACGAAATTTCAGACTTTCTTCCGAAATGTGAGAATATTTTATTGATTCTCATGACTAATTTGAGAAAATACTAGACAGCTAGACGACAAATATATGCATTTATACACAGATAAACACACTCTCATATTTATAATGGGTTCATGTCTTTCAGTCCAGGTTTGAAATTTAGTTAAAAGTTTCGCCAGACAAAGTAAGAAGGTATACATGATGTACTAGTGTAATTTCTGTCCTCTTTCTGTAACATCCTCGGAGAAAACATTCCAATATTGTATGATGTGCTGATGGCATTGCTATCCTCAGTGCAACTGAAGAACAATTGCGGGCTCTGCTGAATGGAGTGAACGGTCTATTATGTACAGAATATGGATAGAGAGTAAATCGAAGAAAGACGAAAATAATAAGAAATAACAGAAACGAGAAGAGAGAGAAACTTAACATCAGGAATTCTGCTACCTAGGCAGCAAAATGCCACATGACGGTCGGAGGAAGGATATAACAAGCAACGGCAACGGCAGAAAGGACATTCCTGGATAAGAGAAATCTCCTGGTAACGAACATAGGCCTTAAATTGAGGAAAAACTTTTTGAGAATAGAACACAGCGTTATATGGTAGCGATGCGTGGTCTTCTGGAAAACCAGAAAAGGGGAGAATCGAAGCATTTGAGATGTGGTGTTACAGAAAAATGTTGAAAATTTGGTGGAAAGGAAAATATAGAAAACACTCACAAGAAGAAAGGGACAGGAATGTTACGACGTTATGGAGTGATTTTTACGACATTAGAGGAAGCTGTAGACGGCAAAAATTGTAGACGAAGACAGCAAATGGATTACATTCAGCAAATAATTGAGGACGTAGGTTGCAAGAGGTAGGCATAGGAGAACAATTCGTGGAGGACAACAAAAAATAAATAAAAGCACCCTTGGTGGAAAGCGGATTGTGAAACAACAGCTAAGTCAAGGCATGAGGTATTCAGAAATTGGAATAGTACCAAAACCGAAAATACGTACACCACCTTTCGAATAATAAGAAAAGAAACATCTAAATTAATCCGACAGACTAAAAGAAACTATGAAAATGACCAACTTTTAGAAATCGAAAAAAACTTCAAAAATAACCACAAAAGAAACTTTTATAAAACATTCAAAACAAAACTAGCTGGTTACCAACCTCAAAGTCTTTGCTTCAAAAATGAAAATGGCTGTTTGGCTATTAACAACCAGGAAAACACTAAGAGATTTGCTAATTATTTTGAAAAACTATTAAGCTGTTCAGAACCAGCGGTAAATTACAACCACGGCAAACTAATAACACTAACTCTAACTCTAAAGAACCTGACGAAATCGAAATAATTAAACAAATTAAGAGACTTAGAAGCAATACAGCATCCGGAGAATACGGTATAATTGCAGGACTACTATAATCAGCTGGTCCTAGCACTATAAAAGATATCACTCAACTAACAGGAAATATCTGGAAAACTGAGATTGGAAAATGACCCTAATTCATGCACTGCATAAAAATGGGATAGAACTGATGTTAAAAATTACCGATGAATCTCTCTTCTCCCAGTCACATACAAAATTCTCTCGCAATGTTTACTTAATCGAGTCCAAGAACGATTAGAGCCCAAAACTGGTGAATGCCATGCAGGCTTTAGACCAAACAGATCCTATCCGTAACCAATTTTTAGGCATCAAAAGATTTCTGGTAACAAAATTTTGTGCACATTTGAGAATTTTAAAAAGGCCTACGACTCAGTTGATCGTGAATCTCTTTTCCAAATTTTAAGGGAGCAAGGGCTAGATAATAAAACTCTAACACTGGTTAAGGAAACGTTAACTGGTACTAGCTCTAAAGTTAAATTCATGAGAGAAATTTCTGAACCATTTGATACAAAGACTGGTGTTAAACAGGGAGATGGACTCTCCCTATTACTGTTTAACTGTGTTTTGGAAAAGATGGGAACTGATGACCTTCGATGTTATGTCCCGTAGTGCTCAGAGCCGTTTGAAAAGGTGATTACAGAATGGCGAGAGCAAAAGTCGAGTCAGAATATAGATCAATCAATCTGGTTAGCTATAAGTAATATTAGACTAAAATGCCTAGCCTTGACAGATGATCTGGCAATTTTAACTAGAGATATTACCGCAGATCAAAAACAAATTGAAATTCTTAAAAAAGCTGAGGAAATAGTAGGATTACAAATATCAATTGGAAAAACGGAATATATGGCATGCAACAAACAAGCACCAAAGTTTTTGAACACAAAATATGGAAAAATAAAAATGATTCTCAGTTTCAATAATCATACACGAAAACTGTCTGGAAGAAGTTGCAAACGAAGATCGCTGTCGAAAAACGACAACTGCATCCAGATTAACATAAAATATTTGTAACGAAATATCACTTTCTAAATTCAGTAACCTTAGCCATTACAGCACTGTAATCAAACTTAAAAGTCTTTATGGAGCAGTAACTTTAATTTTAAATAGAAAGAGGGATATTGAAGAAATTCAAAAAAAGAAAGCAAGATTATTAAGATAGTATTAGGCCCCAAAATTACTGATGGAGAAACTTATAGACTGGGAACTAATGAAGAAATAGAAGAATACACATACATGTTGGCATGGGAAAACGAAGACTTAAATTTTATGGGCACGTTAAAAGATAGGCACCACTAGATTGACAAAACAAATATTAGAATTCTACGAAATCAGAAGTAAGGCCAAAACTGAGCCAATTAAATGGATCGCTGCGATTAAGGAGGATCTTAAAGTAACCGGTATAATTCAGGCAGACATTACTGACTGATAGAAAAACATCCAGGCAAAAGATATTTGCTTGGAAAGTTGGACAGAGGGAAATTAGAAAACGGACTGTAACACAGTGGTCTGATGAAAGAAAGACTTAATTCTGAAAGAATGAAACAAATTTGGACACAAAGGAATGTCACCTATCAAAAGTCGTCCTATTGGGCCCATACATGAATAAAAATAACAATAATAATAAATAAACAATGGAGGACTTCCATCCCTACTGGTACACCAGCGCTCTAATCAGTTCTGATCCGATTCAGTATACACCATTGCTGAAGGCGTAGATGAAAACCTGTTGTTCGCTCCCAGAGCATTTTAATTAACTCAGGACACTTCCAGTGAGTCTGCTTCTGCCACTGATCGTTCCAGGCATCTTACATGTAGACACGAATATCTCCAGGATGATTGGTGTGAGTCACGATGATTGCCTAGACCTCAGTCGCTAGGTTCCTGACAATGAAAATTCTAAATGAACTGGTAATTTTGAGTTGATTTTATTCTTGTTCACTAGTTCAGCGATGACTTTGGTCATCTTATGTTTGACTGAGGATTATTATTAGAAACGATAGCCAGTATATGTGTGTGGAACGAATAGACCCTCATGAGGCGTATTGCTTGTCTGAGATGTCTCTCTACTTCACTGTGAGCACCTTTAAGCCATGTATAATAGCAGTACTCTGCGACGGTACGAATGAGCTAAAGCATATGTTCTGAGGTCTGCTTCAACGGCACCCCCGACAGTTGCCACATTTCAGAGATGGGCGTTTTATGTCAAAGACCTGTCTAGGTTTTCCTGACACATGCATCCCTATGTACAAAAAAAGCTTATTCTTCTGCCCCCCCACAGAACCTATTGTTCCACATTCCATCTACGCATACGTACACATAGCAAGTAATTGGAACACCTTTGGACGGACTTCGGGTTCCCTCTTGCTTTTAATGCCTGATTGTTTCCTCCTTCTTCATCCCTGTTTGGAATGCTGCTATACTGGAGTGTCTGATCTCTAAATGTGTCGTTAGGTTGGTGGTTCGCTTTTTCATTGCGAAGGTGGAAAGTTGATACAATAGTCTTTCGAGGACTCGGCTAGGCAGAGTTAAGTTTGAAGTATTATCAAACATCTTTAGTCTGATGGTTGTGTCGCTTAAGCTTCCCCAATTCTTTCATCTGGAGCGATCAAAGCAATATCAAAAAATGGTTCAAATGACTCTGAGCACTATGGGACTTAACATCTGAGGTCATCAGTCCCCTAGACTTAGAACTATTTATGCCTAACTAACCTGAGGACATCATACACATCCATGCCCGAAGCAGCAGCGTGGTTTCGGACTGAAGCGCCTAGAACCGCTTGGCCACAGCGGCTGGCGAAGTAATATCATCTACGTAAATAAATTCCCTGGAATATGATTCTGAAAATTAGTATGTATACTGAGCCGTGAGTGACTCGTGTTCGCGCCGTTTACTGCTCGACATCTTGTCTTTACGGTATTGCCCTCTCGTTTCTTATTCGATTTACTGGCGTCACTGAGTTTCTGGCTTGACTGGCCGTGAGTGACAGCAGCAGCGTTTATTAGTAAGAGCACTGTCGTACTATCTTTGAAGCGACCGCTAGTATTTCCGGGTCGTCTTGTGTCGGGAGTTCAGTCACGATTGAGCACCAGTGGGGTCCGGACAGCGAGTACTCGCCGACCGTTTCCGGGCCCCTTCGGTTTATCATCTTGTGGGACGTGGGCGGTTCCTTGCTTGGGCGGAGATGTCGGGTGGCCAGTGACCAAGAGTTCCCTCTGCATGTTTGGCACCGAGCCAGTGTCTCTGGGTCGGCGTGCGTCCGAAGGGAGTCGGGAAGTACCAGCAGTGAGGTCCGGACAGACATGACTCGCCGAACCGTTGCCGACACCCATCGTCTTATCGGACGACGTGTATTTGGTCGCCGACCGTTTCTGGTTTCTCTGTGGGAGTTGACTTGTGATTCGTCTTTGTTGTTCCACAGCCACTGGATTTAGTATTGTTCGAGTTGTTTGTGGAAGTGTTTTCGTGGAACCGTGTGTAGCTTGTGTAGTTGGACTGAGCAGTTATAATTAATGCTCTCTGTGTGTGTGGTAGTGAGTCGACTGGGACAGAGCACGAAGCAAGTCTCCGCGACGCGAGGCGAGGCTGAAGCCGCTGGCAGTGTTCACGCGCTGTCAGATCGTGAGGCGCTACCTGCGAGAGCGACAAGTTCGTTGCCCACCGAACCTGGACGCTGAAATTCAGTGATCAGTTAATCTGTTACGAAACCTCAACTACTGTGTCATCTCTTCGTTCATTTGCGGGTTGTTGTCCCCTTGGCCATTCTGGCTAGCAGCGTTGTATGATCTGTTGGAGTCGGCGAAATCTTGCAGCCGTCTTCCTATGTTGTGACTAACTATTAAATTGACTGTTACTTATCAATGAAGTGCGCTAGCGGAATTATCTGCCCTGTGGTCGTTAACGCTCCAATTACCCGCCATGGTCGTTAGCGTAGTTTTTAGGCAGTGTGCCTTTTCCTCGTTGTGTTGTTGCTATCCAGCACGGCGTGTAGTTCGACAGCTTTTTAAGTTGTTTGGTTCATATTTGCGTAGAGTGGTTATTGTTCCCCTGGCTGTTTTTAGACGCCAATTTCTGGAGGCCTAGTGCTGTTCGTATTCTCGTCCTCGGCCGATATTCTCCATCGTCGTGCCGTTGGTCGGACGAAGGACATTGGTTAAATTGTTGGTCGGTCCTTGGGCCGTCCCTAGTTGGAGTTGCCATCCGATTACATAACTTCAACTCTTGGCTGCCTGTTTCACGTCACCTTACGTTTGAGCTACCTTCCCAGCCCGACCCTTGGAACACTTCTGAGCACCACTTGTTTTGCTTGTTGTGTGGTTTGGGGCCTTCAGCCCAGAAAACATCTCAGCCGTATTCTGTTTCATTGTGATCTTATAGGCCAATGTGTAAATAAGTGGTTCCTGGAAAAATAAGGTTGTGTGTTTGATTGTGGAACTCACAGTAAGTGTTTACGGCCTCGTCCACAACCTTAACCTTATCCTGTGCGCTCTCTGACTACCTTCAATCATATCCAAATTAAAAAGAAGTGGGATCAAAACAGAACCTTGTGGGATACCATCATTTATTTTATCAACTCTACTTTTAGAGTTCTGTGAAAACACATCACCAATTACAGTTGTTAGTTTCCGACACTGAATGACAGAATCTAACCACTCTATTACCTTGCACATGTCCCCTAGGTGCTGCTAGTCGAGGAATAGCTTTTAGGATGGAACCGAACTGTCTTAAAGGCCTTTCGGTCAGAGACTACAGAGGAAAGATACCTGAAGATGCTATCTGAGAGTAGAACTGTAGAGGAGTTGTCTTAAAGTGGTTCGATAACTTCTCTGTCAAGCACTGAAGTGTGAATCGCAGAGTACTCATGTAGGCGTAGATGTACATTTGTATTGCACAAGTCACTGCACGATGTGAGACGGAAGGTACATTAGGTAACAGAGTCATTTCTCTCCCATTTCTATAACGTTTGTGGATAATGAAAAAGATGAAATTTTGTTGGTACTCCTTTGAATATACTATATGTCTTATTAAATTTAGCCTCATTGCTATATACAGGTACGATGGAAGAAATATTAGTTTGAAGATTGACAGCAATTAGCTACTTTTTGTACAAGTTTCTTCATAAATACGTAGGCTTGAGAGGCAGGAGTCAGTCTCGTTAAAACCCTTCTGTGTACAATACATTATCATCTTACACAATACTTAAAATTCTAAAATAATCGGAACTCCTGCCGTGTCGCAGCAACGTTCGTCAGGGCAGGGATTTTACATTTCTTTATTGCCATTTCAGTTCCCCAGGAAGGGGAGGGCTGGAAGTGGATAAAACCGCTCTTCAGCCAAAGGTTACACAACAACAGCAAAGATGGCCTGAAATAGATTGAAACAGATGACAATAAATTTTTTTGAAAAAACACATCAATTGACAGTATTTATGATTTTAACAAACAAACGTAAAATCATGAAAAATTTGTTTAAAAACGTAGTGGTGGACAATATTGATGATTTTTAAAACTTATTAGACGCTTATCTATTAGAGCTAGGATTCAGTCACTGATGATCATGTGAATGATTTTATGGTGTAAGGCTGACTGCTGCTGATGCATGAAAATGAACATGGTTATGATGGAGGCGGAATAATGAATAATACTACGGGTCTTCTGGAATCATTCGTAGTGATTAAAAGTCGGCGAGGTGGAGGAAGGGTGAGACATGAAAGTGGAAGGATGATGCGAAGCGGGACGCTGTGACTCGGGTTTGAAGGAGGGGTACATCTCGGGTTGAATTTCATCGTCGAGGAGTGGAAGTTGGTTGAAATTCTGGTGGAAGCCGATGGATAAGCCGTGTAGATGCTTAGCTGGGAAGTGTAAGCTTCATTGCATTTATTGGGGTATCGTGCGACCACCGAAGTAACACTTTTTAGAATTTTATTGGCTGCTCAACGCTAAGACTGAGGGGAGGGATATGTGACAGACTATTTGTGGATTGCACGGCTTGCTGGCAATTCGTAAACCGTTACGAATCGGCGAGATGCTTGTAGTGGCTGTGATTTTTTGTTCTATTAGTTTGTTTATCCGGTTGCGGCAGTGTCCGGTGAGCGTCACAATTGGACCGTAGTTCAGCGACTACTGCCAGCCAGGACACCGGGATCTGTCCCCCCCGTTAATAATAATAATGTCGCGTGACTATGGCCTCCCATTGCGTAGACCGTTCGCCGGGTGCAAATCTTTCGATTTGACGCCACTTCGGCGATTTGCGCGTCGATGAGGATGAAATGATGATGATCAGGACAACACAACACCCACTCCCTGAGCGGAGAAAATCTCTGACCCAGCCGGGAATCGAACCCGGGCCCTGAGGATTGACATTCTGCGGCGCTGACCACTTTTTTTTTTTTTTTTAATTTCATTTCGTTCGTTTTCGTTCGTTGCATCTGAGCGGGGCGGACGTCGTAAGACACCCTTTTAAGTTCGTTGTTGATCTATTAACTCAGTTTTTTTTTTAATTACAAATGGGAGTTAACCCTCTGACCGATCACACTGAACTACCGTGCCGGCAGCCACTCAGCTACCGGGGGCGGACTCCTCTCTGTTGATGTTGTCAGACTGCTTCAAAATTTCGGTTCCCTTCCTTACTCTGGGAGTGCGCATCCGCTGATGTATTGGTGCCTACAAATAATTTGCAATGCATCTCCTCCCTTTCGGCTAACATCGACCAGTGGTACTTCAACGCCACTAAAATTATAACAGGTATGACGTCGGTGATCTAAACACTCTAAGAAATGCAACGTGTTGAGACATCCACTACCCTGCTAATTAGTATATGCCCTGAGCAAGGCCGGTGCGACACGGCTGAAACGTCGATTATTTTTGTATTTAACTTTTTGAGTCAACTATAAGATGATGCAGCAATTAACCCAGAAGTATCTTAATGATAAATTTCTATATGCCAAAATTCTATTAGGATTTTAACGTATCTTCAGTTGGTGGAATACATTTTACGTCGACTGAGCTTTGAAAGCAGCGGCAGAGGTTTATTATCCATCTTCAACTCCTTGTTTAGTGTTTCATTCACTGATGTACAGACATACCACTGCATTTGCCATGCTGCCGCCTGATACTGAAGAGCGATCTCTCGGACCATTAAGATTGGTTTCCCGCAATGCGCATCGCCTTTGTTTGACAACAAGCACTTCCATACAGAGTAATGTACCAGAATGGTTAAAGCATTCGGGAAGAGTGAAGTTCAAGCCCTGTGTGGGCAGTTTCACTTACATTTTATTTGGTTTCTTCGAGAACAACACCGACAGTTTCGTTCCACATCGTTCTGGTCTTACCGATTTCATGCTCTGTCTCCAATAACAACGTCGTCAGGTGATATTAATTCTCGTCTTTAGGTTCTATCGACCTGAGACCGTGTTGGTAATCAGGCTATTCCACAAACGTCGTCGAGACTGAGTGCATGTGGGAGTGACGGAGCGTCTTCGAAAGGGGTAAGGGGTAGGTGGTGTTTGAGAGATCTCTTTCACCACGAGATACGGGTAAGCTGGGCCTCTGCATCGACGTGGTGGAGCAGTGACAGACTAGCTGAGGGAGAGGGTGGGGGTGAGGGCAGCGCTCGCAATAAATCGCGGCCGTGTTCTGTCGCCCCGCGGAGAGATCCGTTCCTCCACTCCGTTCTCTGCCATTCATTACTGCCGACGAGGCCGGGCGGCGGCAACAGGGGGAGGAAACTACCCCTCCGCCCCCCACACATTGCAACCAGCAAGCTACCGGCCCCACAACATGCCACGCAGGCCCCGTCCGATCCTAGATAGCCCAGCGCGCGTCGCTAGTTTAACCTAGTTCCCAAACCACCGGCGCGCGCGCTGGCACACACACACACACACACACACACACACACACACACAGCGACACGCAGCCGCACACACGTCGCCCCGCTAAACGCACTTCTTGGCTGATTTATGGCGCTCTAAACCAGCTACAGGTTTCTGATTTACGAGGCCAGTAAATCGCAACTTTGGGAGCGCCAAGCAGCCCCCACGGGCGGGCTTATGAGACCGCCTCGTACGGTTATGACCCCAATGAACAGTCCCGCTATGCCAACCTAACGCCATCGAAAGTTTTTCCTTTTTTGTATTTCCACAAAGTTCTGATTTACGTCCGTCATTTAGGTCGCGAGTGACTACATGTAAAACATTGGCGCCCTACTTCATTGTCAGTTTATGTCCCAAAGCGGACGCTTTATTCTGTCGTCGCGGGAGTAAAACGATTAGCAACGGGCGGAAATGGATAAAAAGCATTCTTTTAACATAAAATCCTTTACGACACGTTCACACACAGCGTGCATGTTTGTCTCTATTTCCGCTATCTTAACTAGTCCACTCTGCTGCATAATGTCTTCATCATGGAATTCACAGTCTTGGTTAAGTTTTATTCTTGCTAGCACAGATAACCGGTTTCCGCTTTACACCTGTGATAAGCTCTACAAGTGGAAATAAAAACAGAACTACTTAATAATTTGTGAAACATAAACATGAACATATTGGATGTAAATGGAAAGCCGGCCACTGTGGCCGAGCGGTTCTAGGCGTTACAGACCGGAATCGCGCTGCTGCTACGGTCTCAGGCTCGAATTCTGCCTAGGACACGGCTGTGTGTGATGTCCTTAGGTTCGTTAGGTTTAAGTAGTTCCAAGTCTAGGGGACTGATGACCTCAGATGTTAAGTGGGTTCAAATGGGTCTGAGCACTATGGGACTCAACTGCTGAGGTCATTAGTCCCCTAGAACTTAGAACTAGTTAAACCTAACTAACCTAAGGACATCACACACACCCATGCCCGAGGCAGGATTCGAACCTGCGACCGTAGCGGTCTCGCGGTTCCAGACTGCAGCGCCAGAACCGCGCGGCCACTTCGGCCGGCTCAGATGTTAAGTCCCATAGTGCTTGGAGCCTTTTGAATTTTGGAAAAGGAAAAATTAAATGTTTATTGCCTTACAAGGCAGTAATTAAAAGCCGGGCAGCATAATCAAATATGTTGTCAGGTGGGAAAATACGCGATATGTTGTATTAAATATGTGGATAAAAAAACCGAGGTGAAGATCCCTAAAATTCCTTCATTTGATGACCAGTTTCAGCTCACTGACGATCCACCTTCAGATTTAAAATACAGAAAATTGCATAATGGAAATGAACAAAAGCTTAATAGCTTTTATACGCAAACTTCCATTCTGTGATACATACCACCAAAAATCTTGTTGCTAGGTTCAGCATATGACAGCCACTAGGCATCACACTTAGTCATACTCTGTTCAGATGAATCATTCAGATGAATCTCTCTTGTTGTCCTATACAAACTGAAAACAGTTACACAGACCGTAACAAAATAAATAAGTACAAAATGCGTTTGACAAGTGGTATAGAGCTGTGATCTCAACTAAAGCAGGTCATCATGGTTACATTTAGTCTGTCACTAGCCATGGGTGTCACTCGTAGTGTTACACGAACAAGGAAGTACCTGCGTGACTATTCGCGTATGCAGCGTTATTGCTACACAAAAGCGTGTAGGGTAGCGCATTGTCCTGCTGGGATTTCCCAAGTCCGCCGGAATGCACAATGGATATGAATGGATGCAGGTGATCAGACAGGATGCTCACGCATGTGTCACCTGTCAGAGTCGTATCTAGACCTATTAGGGGTCCCATATCACTCCAACTGCACGACCCACACCATTACAGAAACTCGACCAACTTGAACAGTCCCCTGATGACACGCAGGGTGCATCGATTCATAAGGTTGTCTCCATACTCCTACACGTCCATCCGCTCGATATAATATGAAACGAGACTCGTCCGACCAGGCAACATGTCACCAGTCATCAACAGCCTCTGCTGACGGCCCCAGACGAGGCGTAAAGTTTTGTTTCGAGCAGTCAACAAGGGTATACGAGCGGGCCTTCGGATCTGAAAGCCCATATCGATTATATTTCCTTGAATGGTTCGCATGTTGACACTTATTGATGGCCCAGCACTGAAATCTGCAGCAATTTGGGGAAAGGATGCACCTCTGTCTCGTTGAACGATTCTCTTCAGTAGTCGTTGGTCCCGTTCTTGCAGTATCTTTTTCGGCCGCAGCGATGTCGGAGATTTGATGTTTTACCGGATCCCTGATATTCACGGCACACTCGTGAAATAGGAAAATCACCACTTCATCTCCGCCTCGGAGATTCTGTGTCCCATCGCTTGTGCGTCGACTATGGCACCACCTTCAAACTCACTTAAATCTTGATGACTTGCCACGGAAATATTTTTTAACTTTAGTCAGAATCATAAGTAGACACATGCCTCTTTGATATAGAATAATATTGGTTCAAATACCTCTGAGCACTATGGGACTTAACATCTGCGGTCATCAGTCCCCTATAACTTAGAACTACTTAAACCCAACTAACCTAAGGACATCACACACATCCATGCCCGAGGCAGGATTCGAACCTGCGACCGTAGCAGTCGCGCGGTTCCGGACTGAGCGCCTAGAACCGCGAGACCACCGCGGCCGGCAGAATAATATTGCAACCACTCATATGCATATGCGTAATGGTATAAATTACTACTACAACTTCCTCCCACCAGATATAGTGAAAGACAAAGGGCCAAGAGACGTATAAAACTGCGACTAATTGCAATACAAATGTAGTTCAAGGTGTAGGTGCTATTTATACGATGATATATCGAGTTGAATGGTTTACAGTTGGATGTTTCACATGAGAGAAGCGTTTCTTACAATCGAAGATGAGTTACAATGTTTACTTAAGAATGCAGTATAACAATTATTGGCACAGGGCAATTCACAGTTGGGTGCTTCATATGAGAGAAGCGTTTGTCACTATTGAAGATGAGTTCAAATTTTTACTTGAAAATACAGATGAACAATCAGAGATATAAAATAACTGTATATCAGAATAATGTTCACTAATTTATTATTTGGGAACTAAGTGCTAAAACTAATAATATAGACCTTCACATCAGGTAGTTAACTGAAAAGCCAAGATGCTTATTGGTAACATAAGGGCTGGTCCATGTATTTTATGGTCAAATATATTTGGCAACCACATATAACAATCATTTTATCAAACTAACATAAAATGTAGTGCAATGGTTTACTTTTGAATAGAAAGAGTATCGATTAATTACGTAAAAAATAAACTGATGCATTAAAGGTAGTGAAACCAGGTGTGTAGGTACTCAGAGATCGCGCAGGATAGGGTTATGATTGTGGATGGGGCCATAAACAGTTACTGTGGGTTGCACAATCAAACACACAACTTTATTTTTCTAAGAACCACTCATTTACACGTTGCTTTTAAATATCACAATCAAACAATATGGCTGAAGGCCTAGTTAAAGAACTTGACATGCTTTTTGCGCTGAAGGCCCAAAACCACACCAAAAACTTGAACGGCTGAAGGCCTGGCCTAGAAATCAAAAGCATTTAAAAATAGAAGGTAATTTTTTCCTTTTAAAGAGACATGCAATTGAAAAACAATTAGTGGCTGAAGGACTACAACTACATGTCTGAAGGACAACTATAATTAAAACACATTAATAAACAATTTTTCCAACCAAGAAACTTCTTTTTAAACTTACAACAGAACGACAAAAAGCCTAATTAAAGAAATATTAACTGATTGCATGGCTGAAGGCCACAAACAAATTTGAGACAACGGCTGAAGGCCTGAACAACAATTCAGGAAAACAATTTAAAATAAACCCCTTCCTTCTTATAAAAAATTTTCCTTTCAAGAATACACATGGCTGAGGGCCTTATTAAAAGGGGTTCACGTAAATCCTCGGCTGAAGGCCACACATAACACATCAAACAACTAACAGCTTAGGGACTGGATTACAAACAATTCCAGATAGAACCGATTTTAAGGAATTTTTCTTTTTTAGAATAAAATCAATCTTCAAACTTTTAATTTAACACGGCTGAAGGCTTTTAGATAAAGTTCAAAAAGAACTGAATTAGTACACAGCTGAAGGCCTCGCACAATACTTCAAACTAATATAAAAATTACGATTTAAAACAAACAGGACAAAGGGTGTTCAGAAACGTTCCAAGGGTCGGACTGAGAAGGTAGCTCAACTGTAATGTGAGGTGAGACAGGCAGCCAAGAGTTGAATATTCTGATGGCAACCCAAACTAGGGATGGCCCAAGGACCGACCAACAGTTTAACCAATTCCCTTCCGTCCGACCAACAGCATAACGACGGAAAATATCGGTTGAGGACGAGGATACGATCAGCACTACATCTTCAGAAATTGGCGTTTAATAACAGCCAAGGGAAAAATAACCACTCTAAGCAAATATGAACCAAACAACTTAAAAGGCTGTCGAACTACATGCCGTGCCAGACAGCATCAACATGACAAAGGCACACTGCCGAAAAAGTACGCTAACGACCAGCGCAGGTAACTGGGGCGTTAAAGAACGTAGGGCAGAAAATACCGCTGGTACACATCACTGCTAAGTAACCGTCAATTTAATAATTAATTACAATACAGGAAGACGGCTGCAAGTTTTCGCCGACCCCAACACATCATACGTTGGTGCTAGCCCAAACAGCCCAGGGAGCAACAACCCACTAATGAATGAAGAGATGTCACAATACTTGAGGCTTCGTAACAGGTTAACTGATCACTCGACTTCAGCGTCCAGGTTCGGTGGGCAACGAACTTTGTCGCTCTCGCAGCTAGCGCCTCACGATCCGACAGCGTGTGCACGTCGCCAGCGGGCCCAGCCTAGCCTGGCGCCTCGGAGACTTCCTCGCTGCTCCGTCCCAACCGACTGACTTCCACACACACACTACTACCACCCGGAAATACTAGCGGTCACACAAAAGATAGTACGACAGTAATAGTATCGATAAGCACTGCTGCTGCCACTCAAGGAGGCAAGCCAGCAACTTCGTTATGCCAGTAAGTAAGGAAGAAACAAGGCGCCACTCGATGCGACAAAATGCCGAAGAACAAATGGCATGAACATGAGCCGCACATGGCTCAAGTAGTAACAATAATGTAAAGTGTGTCTCAAAGTACAAAGTATCAGATCTTAAATACATGAAAAAGAGCACAACTGTGCAGTGGAGGTGGATCTCCAGGGTGACGTTAACAGTTACCTCGATGCAATTTCCTCGGAGTAACTACTTCGAAATTTTTAAAGTCTTGCTATAACAGACTACACTGTAGTGGTTTCTAGTCATAGGTTGGTTGCTGTCATAACTCTCATTCCTCCTACGTGTTTAATCGTGTAAGTTATATGTTACATTGAAGGAAACGCATCAGCAAATTTGAACATGAAGCAGGCTGAAATAGCGTTGTAGTTCTCGCTAAGATGCGGCTCCGGGTAGAATTTCACCCCACCTTTGATGAGGATTTAATCGAAAAGTTTACATTTCTAATAGATCCGTAGTAAGTAATTGTGTAGATTCCGAATATTTTCACATCGAAGATTAAAAAAGTTGAATAAGTATGTAACAGTGGGTAACTTTCTCTAAACCACTTTAGTAATTTTTTATGTTTTACACATGGCTGCGTGGTCAGCGACCGTTTACAAAGTAAAATTAAACCAATAACAGCCCTCGGTCGCAAAAATTAATCCTTTTGACCTGGTTTCGGCACTACTGTCAGTAACTTCATCAGAAGTAAAACATTCAAACATGCCTATTACGTAAGTACAAAATTATGGGAAATTCATTATAAGTGTAGATGCTGACAAAAAGTACAAGATATAAACAGTACTTACATGTCACATATAACGTGAATATCAAGCGATAAGGCTTAAGTCACAAAATTTTAAAAAATAATAAAGGGAAGGCAAGCCAGGGCGTGAACATTACACGAAGAGTGCCATCTAGTAGCTGCAAATACAAATAGGCTACTTAACATTCAAAATATAGACAGATGAATATCATGGTTAATATTATTTAGTTCTTGTTCTTGTGGGCTTCAGTACAGAGACCGGTTGATGCAGTTCTCCATGCTACTCTATCCTGTGCAAGCCTCTTCGTTTCCAAGTAACTACTGCAACGTACATCCTTCTGGATCTGCTTTGTGTATTCATCTCTTGGTCGCCCTCTACGATTTTTACCCTCCACGCTGATCTCCATTACCAACTTGATGATCCCTCAATGCCTCAGAACATGTCCTACCAACCGATCCCTTCTTCTAGTCAAGTTGTGCCACAGATTCCGCTTCTCCCCAATTATATTCAGTACCTCCTCATTAGTTACGTCATCTAACCATCTAATCTTCAGCATTCTTCCGTAGCACCACATTTCGGAAGCTTCTATTCTTTTCTTGTCTAAACTATTTATTGTTCATGTTTCACATCTATACATGACTATACTTTTAGGAAAGACTTCTGACACTTAAATCTATAATCGATGTTAACAAATGTCTCTTCCTCAGAAACACTTTCCTTACCATAGCCTGTCTACATTTTATATCCTCTCTACTTCGACCATCATCAGTTATTATGCTCCCCAAATAGCAAAACTCGTTTACTACATTTACTACTTTAAGTGCCTCATTTCCTAGTCTAACTCCCTTAGCATCACCCGACTTAACTCGACTACATTCCATTATCCTCGTTTTGCTTTTTTTGATGTTGATTTTATATCCTCCTTTCAAGACACTGTCCACTCCGTTCAACTGCTCTTCCTTGGCTATCTCTGACAGTATTATGATGTCGTTGGCAAACCTCAAGGATTTCATATATATACTTGTTTTGTTTACAGAACTGCCTTTTCTTGGTGCTACTTAATTTATTTATCGCATAGGCGTTTCGCCTTATCTTGTTCTAAGGCATCATCAATGGAATCTATAAGGCTATCGTTTCGTTAGTTTTATATTATAAAACAGTTCACATCGCGATTTTTTTGTAAAAAAGTAATTACTTACGATTTGCTGATCTGCGATTCCTCACATCTGGTCTGGAGGTCACACTACCACTTTTATTACTGCCATATAAGCATATCTTCGCGTTCTGACCTTCTTCACACTGTTCACCATGTTTATCATTCTTTCCTTTGGTGCACCAGCTTCTTTTGCCACTCGATATAACTATTTCGCCCAACACTGCTTTTCACAAAGTAAATACTGCGACTCAGTTACGTGTTTCCTCCTCTTTGGCATTTCTACCTACTTGTCGCCAACCGAACAAACTACGAAGTATATGTTCTGTTCAGGATGTTTATATCGTGTGTGTGTATGAGAGACAGAGAGAGAGAGAGAGAGAGTGAGACGACGACGACGACGACGACGACTATTTTTTTCTGGAGGTTGGTGATTTGAATTGTATGGTGTTGTATTAGCTGTTGGCGAGTCGTTGAAAGCTTTGGTGACAGCTGATTTGACTTTTCGTTTTAATATTCTATGGAGGGGTTCCTGGATAAGTGAGTCTGAAGATGTCGGGTGGCATTATTATTACATTGGGCAGCATTATTATATTCATCCTCTTTGGGAGCGTTATTCCATGATTTTATCTATTAGTGTAAATCATGAATTGCTTGGCATGTATACTTGCTCATTCAACAGGGTTTTTCTTTCTGCTTTGGTTTTCTGTATGTGGTATTTTTTCTGCAGGTTTAGGAGGTGTTTTTTTTTTGTTGACCGTAATTAATTTCATGTCATCTTCTCTAGTGATTGGTTTGTGGTCATGTTCTCCTACGTGTTATGCAAATGGGGAGTGGTTTGTCTCATGTTTCCAGGCTCTCATGTTTCTTTGTATCTGACGTCAAATGTTCTACCTGTCTCTCCTATGTATCTGCCTTCACAAGTGTTACACTGTAGTTGATAAATACCTGCTTTCTGGTGTATGTACTTTTTGTCAGTTTTGGGGTGTATTTTTGTGTAGAATTCTCTTTTGTGTGTGCTATGTTTATTCCCTGTCTTTTGAAAATACGGGTGACTTAATGAGTGAATTTGTGTTTGTATGTCATTGTGTATCATCTTATGTTTTCTTTCATGTTTTCCTGACTACCCTGTGTAGTTGTTATGAGACTGCATCTTTGTGTTTCGTTCTGTTGTGTTGCTGTCTGTGGCTTGGTGCATTCTGCTTTTTTCTTACTTTTAATTTTGATGTTTAGCTTTGTATCTGTGTTATTTCTGTAACGATTATTTTGTGCTGTCTGCATTATTATGTCCAGCTCTTTCTGGCAGTGTTCTTTGGTGAGTGATAATGTGTTGAGTTTATGGAGCATGTGTCAAAGATCCCACTGATGATGCCTTACAACAAGATAAGGTGGAACGCGTAAGGGATGAATAAATTAAGTAGTAGCAGGAAAAGGCAGTTTTATTTACAAAACAAGTATTTGTATGTGTGCTGCGGAGGATGGTCACGCAAAGAAAGTCAAACTTTTCATTTCTTCTTTATGGATTTTAATTTCTGCTCCAGATTTTTCTTTTGTTTCCTTTACTGCTTGCTCAGTATCCAGACTAAATAACATCGGACATATTATTTTTTTTTTTTTAAGAGATTGGCTAAACTTCACGCCAAATAAGGAAGCCCATGCGCAACTGTCATAACAAGAATCAACGCACCGAGGACGCTAATGACGACTTTAAATCAACTACGTTCCTTCCATACGCCGGGAATGTGCGTCGAAAATAGGCCGATTACTGAAGAAAAATAAAATCAAGGTTATCTTCCGTCCACCAGCAAAGAACCGTGCCCTGGTTGGATCCGTTAAAGACGATTTACAACTGAAGAAAGCAGGCGTCTACAAAATTCCCTGTGAATGTGGCTCTGTATATATTGGCCATACGACAAGAACTGTCCATGAACGCTGTACAGAACATGAAAGATACACCCGTCTGCGGCAACCGTCAAAATCGGCAGTAGCAGAACACTGTATTTCTTTGGGACATTCAATGGAATACAATGGAACAAAAATTTTGGCTCTGGTTTCCGGATTTTGGGGATTCCGTAATCAAGGAATCAGTGGAAATACGTCTTGCCGATAATCTTATAAATCGTGACAACGGCTTTCAGCTGGATAAAAATTGGAATCCTGTTATTAAAATTATACAATCACAGCGGAATCGATAGTGTCATTCGATACTCAATGACTAGATGATCTTTTACTTTCACCACCGAGGGCAGCACGTACAACTCGGCTATGCCGCGCATGTCAACACCTGACGAATGCGCTGTAGGATGCCAGTACATTTCGCATGTGCGAGATTAGGCATAAATACCGCGACTGCACCTGGGCTCTTCAGCAGTTGTGTACTCACCTGACGTCTCTGGGCCGAAATATCGTGGCAGAATCTCGACGGGATCCGGCTGCAGACCCGGAAATTATTAGAAGAAGAAATACGCCGGGAAAATTTCAGAAGTCACATACGAATTTTCTAATTTCACTGCAGCACTCAATAATTTATACAATAAATACGTTACTACAGTTAAGATTAGATTCAGTTTTCGTTCCATAGACCTAAAAATGAGATGATTCTCATGAGTGTGGAACAGGTCAGAAAATCTAAAATAAGAAACGTAAAACATCTGAACATAATACTCATTACACTGATTCTTTGTCAGGGGATTGTCAAACTGACTTCAGGAAGTCACACCTAGTCAGTACGTGGCGGGCGACCATGGGGCACCGATCTGCTTCCTGGTATTGCTTCCACTTACTTATGCCAGGCTCCTCACTTTTATCTTTCGTATCTGGCCACCCATCGGCCAGCTCTTGTTCTTTTCCGACCCTGACGCTATTACGTTTTGAGGGCTGGGGGTCTTTCATTTTCCAACCTATACTTCTCATGCAGCGTCTGACCGGGAGCGGGCGGCTGCAAAAGGCGTCTGCATCCCATGTTAGGAGCGGCCTCCAGAACTGCGGTAGGCAACGGAATACCACCACAGATTATCTTCCCTGCATAATGCAGTCTGCATTTTATGCACAAAAATCACTTCCTCTGGTGTTAAATCAGTATCCGGAGGTCAAATAGCCCCCCATTCGGATCTCGGGAGGGGGGGAGGGGACGACTTCAAAGGAGGTAAAAAATCAAAACAAGAATTGGGGAATTGGTACCTGAAATGTTGGGATTAGGAGACCTGGAAAACCTTAAAAGAGAGGTGGAAAAGACTCATATAGACCTCTTAAGAGTTGCTAAGAAGGAATGGATGTGGAGAGTTACAGTCAGATGAATAAGTATTGTACTACTCAGGAGGAGAAGTAAAAGGAATGAATGGAGTAGGAAAGATTATGACAAAGAATTGGCTAAATGTGTGGAATATGTTGACAATGCAAATGACCAGATTATTGATGTAAGGCTGCAAGGAGCACAAAAAGATATACTAATTGTCCAGGTGTATATGTCAACTTCAGAACATGATGACCAAATTGTAGAGGAAACGTACAATGTAATAGAGGTAATAATGGACGAAAATAAAAAAATCCTGCAAAATAGTAATGGGAGACTGGAACGCCATTATGGGAAAATGGAAAGAGGGAATCATAGTAGACAGTCATGGTCTTGAAAAGAAAAATGATAGAGGTGGATAACTGATTGACGTCTACAGGGAAAGGCAGCTGATAGTTGCAAATACATGGTTCAAGAACCACTAGAGGAGGCTCTACACCTCGAAGTCACCAGGGGACAAATCCAGAAGCCAAATCGATTTTACACTGGTAGAAGAAAGATACAGGAATGGAATCAAGAAGGTGCACACGTTACCAGGTGCAGATATTAATAGTGACCACAACTTACTTATAGCAGAAATAGAAATAAGAATGAAAAAACTGAAGAAGGTGACCATGGTGCAGAAGTGGGATCCAGAGAAGATAAGATCCAACAAAGAACAAATTACAGAAGTTCTGTCAGTTGAGTTTCTAAACACATTACGCGACAAAGAACCACCTGATAATGTCAACGAGTACGGGAATATGCTGAAAGAGGGAATCATTAAAGCAGGACAGCAAAATATAGGATATGTAAAAGGGAAAAGGGCAAAAAAGCCGTGGGTCACGCAAGAAATGATTTCCAAGATGGAGGAGAGAAGAAAATATAAAAACAAGGACATTGAAGACGCAAGAAAGATGTACCGAAGGTTAAATAATGAATAATGAGAAACGGAGCAGGCTAGGAAAAAAATGGCTAAAAGAGGAATGTGATGAAATTGAAGAACTGGACACGAAGGGAAGATACGACTTACTGTACAATAGAGTAAAGACTATGACATGGGATCGAAACAGAGCAGGAAGTGCTACTCTTGAAATTTTGAGTAAAGATGAAGATTTAGTGTACAAAGATCATGACGATACCCTCCAGAGACGGGAAGAATATCTTAAAGAGCTATATGACACAGATCGCAAACCTGAAACTCTGGAGCTTGAATCACTCAACAGTGTAAGTGGTGACGAGGAAGGACCAACCAGCATAATGGAAAAAGTAAAGTTTGCCATAGCTGGAATGAAAAATGGCAAACCATTAGGTACAGATACGATACCGGGATAAATATTAAAATGTTTGAACCGAGATGGAATAAGACAAATATTGAGGTTATGTAATAAAATATATGACAGTGGTGAATGGCCTGAGGACTTCCTGACAACAGTAATGATTCCATTACCGAAAAAACAAGGAACCAAGAAATGCAGTGAGCACAGGACAATCAGCCTCATTTCATATGCAGCCAAAGTGATGTTACGAATAATTGATAAGAGACTTGAAAAAGTAATAGAGGAGAATCTTAGCGAGGAGCAGTTTGGCTTTAGACAGAATACGGGCAACAGAGATGCAATAGGGCTCATACGAATCTTGGGAGAAAGGTTTATTGAAAAAGGAAGAGACTTCTACATGTGCTTCAACGATCTAGAAAAGGCATTTGACAATGTGGCTTGTGATAAGCTGGCGACTATAATAAGGGAAAAGAGAGTGGACTGGCAAAACCAGAAGACTTGTAAACTCACTGTATCTGAATCAAAAAGCCTCATTTAAAGTGAGAGGAGAAAGTACAAACTGGATCGGACTAGGAGTAAGACAAGGGTGCTGTGAATCACCTACCCTTTTCAACCTCTACTTGGAAAATATGATTGACCAATGCTCATTAAATGACAAAGGAGTAGAAATTGGAGGAAGAAGAGTAGGGTATTTGAGGTTTCCTGAGTACATGATCCTTCTAGCCACAGGGGAGAAAGAATTACAGGATTTAGTGGACACCATTGAAGCTAATGGAAAAAATTATGGAATGAAAATTAACACAAAGAAAACAAAAGTATTGGCACTAGGAGGAAATAAAGAAATAAAAATTATGCTTAATGGAGAAATATTAGAGCAGGTGCAAAATTTTAAGTATCTTGGAAGCAGTATAGACGCCGACTGTAAGTGCAGCACAGAAATTAAAACAAGGATAGCAATAGCAAAAGGGGCATTTTATAAGAAAAGGAGAATTTTCTGCAGCAGTCTGGACAGAGAACTGAGTAAATGACTCATAAAATGTTTTTTGCGGAGTATTCTTATGTATGGCGCTGAAACATGCACTTTGAGGAAGAAAGAGAAAGGCAGGAGGCTTTTGAGATGTAGACATGGCGGAGGATGGAAAAAATATCTTGGATGGACAGAGTAAAAAATGAAGAGGTACTGAGAAGAGTGGGAGAGAAAAGACGGTTACTAGATGTAATAAAAAGAAGAAAAAGAAATTGGATTGGGGATTTATTAAGTTTTAGAAGGTTATGTGGAAGGGAAAAGGAAGCGGGGTAGGAAGAGATTTCAGATACTGGATAACATGATGGACGGTACAACATACAGCACCCTTAAGAAGGAAGCAATGGACCACAGAAAATGGAGAGGCAAAGCACCTGCTCATCTACATCTACATCTACATCTACATGATTACTCTGCAGTTCACATTTAAGTGCATAGGGTTCATCGAACCACAACCATACTATCTCTCTACCATTCCACTTCCGAACAGCGCGCGGGAAAAACGAACACCTAAACCTTTCTGTTCGAGCTCTGATTTCTCTTATTTTATTTTGATGATCATTCCTACCTATGTAGGTTGGGCTCAACAAAATATTTTCGCATTCGGAAGAGAAAGTTGGTGACTGAAATTTCGCCGGCCGGTGTGGCCGTGCGGTTCTAAGCGCTTCACTTTGGAACCGCGTGACCGCTACGGTCGCAGGTTCGAATCCTGCCTCGGGCATGGATGTGTGTGATGTCCTTAGGTTAGTTAGGTTTAAGTAGTTCTAAGTTCTAGGGGGCTGATGACCTCAGAAGTTAAGTCCCATAGTGCTCAGAGCCATTTTTTTGACTGAAATTTCGTAAATAGATCTCGCCGCAACGAAAAACGTCTTTGCTTTAATGACTTCCATCCCAACTCGCGTATCATATCTGCCACAATCTCTCCCCTATTACGAAATAATTCAAAACGAGCTACCCTTTTTTGCACCCTTTCGATGTCCTCCGTCAATCCCACATGGTAAGGATCCCACACCGCGCAGCAATATTCTAACAGAGGACGAACGAGTGTAGTGTAAGCTTTCTCTTTAGTGGACTTGTTGCATCTTCTAAGTGTCCTGCCAATGAAACGCAACCTGTGGCTCGCCTTCCCCACAATATTATCTATGTGGTCTTTCCAACTGAAGTTGTTCGTAATTTTAACACCCAGGTACTTAGTTGAATTGATAGCCTTGAGAATTCTACTATTTATGGAGTAATCGAATTCCAACGGATTTCTTTTGGAACTCATGTGGATCACCTCACACTTTTCGTTATTTAGCGTCAACTGCTACCTGCCACACCATACAGCAATCTTTTCTAAATCGCTTTGCAACTGATAGTGGTCTTCGGATGATCTTACTAGACGGTTAATTACAGCATCATCTGCGAACAACGTAAGAGAACTGCTCAGATTGTCAACCAGGTCTTTTATATAGATCAGGAACAGCAGAGGTCCCAGGACGCTTCCCTGGGGAACACCTGATATCACTTCAGTTTTACTCGATGATTTGCCGTCTGTTACTACGAACTGCGACCCTCCTGACAGGAAATCACGAATCCAGTCGCACAACTGAATCAATACCCCATAGACCCGCAGCTTGATTAAGAGTCGCTTGTGAGGAACGGTGTCAAGAGCTTTCCGGAAATCTAGAAATACGGAATCAATCTCATATAGCAGAAAACTGATGATCATGTCAAAATATGTGAATACATTACAGTGAAGTGGAGCTGCTAATTGAGCCGTGCTCTCTACCGACTATGCGTTTTCGTAAACTTCGCTGTCTATCTGCGTTTGGTTTCCCGCCCTTGTCGCGGTTACGTCATGGTTCTTCTTTCTTCTACGTGTGGCAGCGGTCATGTGTGTCGATATTTGCTCCGTGTGCCGTCTTTGGTTTGGTGCATATAGTTTCCGGCAAGGGGGTCTGGAGTGAGTCGGTCGGTTGTCGCGGACGAGGGGAGTTATCTCCGCGCGGTGCAGCCGGCTGGGCCGCTGGCAGCCCCTGTTCAGTGTCGGAGCGTGTGTGGAGCTGTCCGATCGCCACGAGCTTCGTGGTTCACCGACCCAGGATGTCAAAGTTGAGTAGTGGTTTCAACTATCCAAGCCACGCCTATTCCGGTTGTGGTGGTTCGCTTCGGTGGTTTTCTGTTGGGGAAGTTTTCCGGTGAGCAACACCGAGTCGTTCTACTGCTGAGATTTAGCCGCCATGCAGTGCATTTAACCTGTTTTGGGCGACTACAATTTGAGTGCACCAGTGGAATATTCTGTCTTGTGGCCGTTAGTGTTCTGGTTACCTTCTCTGGGCACTGACGTAAATTCAGGCAGTGTTATTTTGAGCGAAGTTAACTATTACCGTGTTTAAAATTCAAGTGTACCAGCGGAATTTTCTGCCTAGTGGCCGTTAGTGTTCCGGTTACCTGCCCTGGCCACTAACGTAATTTCAGGCAGCGTCCTTTCCTCACCTGTTGTCACTGTCCAGCATGGTGTGTAATTTTGACAGCCAATACGTACTCCATTGTGGATTATCACGTTTGTAACATTGCCGGTTTGAGTTCTCATGTACTGATTGACGGGGAACAAGTCGCTGTGTCGGTCGGTCCGTGGCTGTCACTTGGTTGGGTTCCAACGGATCCAGTATAGTTGGGCTCACCACCTGTCTCACCTAAGTGAACGAGGGCAGACTGATCTCCCTGGAGGCTTCTGAGTGCCACCGGTGTTTAATTATCTGTTGTCAACTAGTTTAAATTTTAGGCTTATGGCTATTTGTTTCTTTCTTAAAATTTTGCAAAATTAATTTTTAAATTTATCTTTCAAGCTTAAACACTGCGGACTTCTGCCTATAAAGATTATGGCAATATATTATAAATTTTGAAGTTTAATTGTGGCCTTCAGCCATTGGTATTGCACCTTGCATATGTTGCTTCTGTAACTATTTTATTGCTATCTTAATTGGATTTTTGTCTTGTTGATTTTTAAGATTTCTTGCTGTTAAACATGCTGGCCTTCTGTTTTTAAAGGTCTACGGTAATATATTCTAAAAATTTTTAATTTAATTGTGGCCCTTAGCCACTTGTATTGCACTTTGCGTATGTTGTTTTTTTGAATGATTTTATTGCTATCTTAACTGGATTTTTATCTTGTTAAGATTTCTTGTTGGAGGCCTTCAGCAGTGAAAGAGTTGCATCCGATAAAGATTCGGCTATGTGCGCCGCTTTGGTTGTAAGGGTTATTAAATTACAATAAATGACAATTAGAAGCAGAAACTGACCTCAACCCTTAGCCCTTTCCACAATCCTATTACCTGTTCTGCCTAGCGGATTTAGCAGGCGTCTCACTAATATGTACAGAATTAAAACCCTGCCAGAATGCAACACATTTATGCAATTTTAATAAATTTATTGTACACAAAATATCTATACTTGACTGTTGTGACCGACTGCTGTCGAAACTGAAATCTAGCAGACATTTTTATTTAAATTGGTCTAACGGAGGAGTTGCCTATCAAAAAGTCTTTCAAACTCTGTTTAAACTGAGCTTTATCTGAAACCAAGTTTTTAATGGCTGCTGGAAATTTATTGAAAATATGTGTTCCCTTTTTGAACCAAGGAAAGTGAT
This sequence comes from Schistocerca americana, assembly GCF_021461395.2. Taxonomy (NCBI): domain Eukaryota; kingdom Metazoa; phylum Arthropoda; class Insecta; order Orthoptera; family Acrididae; genus Schistocerca; species Schistocerca americana. Next base: position 520,858,461 of record NC_060119.1, on the reverse strand, counting down.
TTGAGGTCTCTATGTACATTTTTCTTATTCCTACTATTGATACTATGTATTACTGAGAAGTAAAATACTGAGAAGTAGTGGTTAGAATACAAAGTTCCTTGAGCAGGTTTCTACATGATGTTCTTGAATTTACACCCAAAATGAGTATTATTATACGCTTTTGCACTCTATAAACATCATAGAATGAATGTAAGCAAAGTATTCCAATCTTTTTATATGTATATCTCCTACGTCTGACATAATTCTTACTGGAAATACGGACTTGTTTAGGCGCTTCAGCAATTCTGTGGTATGCCCTTCCCAACTCAATTACCAAGTTGTATTTCCAGAAATTTAACACCGTCAATTTCTTCAATCTACCTTTCTTCACATGTTATATGCAAGCTGAAAGCAAATCTCTTACAGAACCTGAATAATGAGTCTTTTCCAATTATAATGACAGTGAATTAGAATTAAATCATTTATTAATGTCAATGAAAATTTGACTAGCAGCTTTCTTTAAATCTGTACTTGACTTGCTGCTTATTGTAATTATTTGTATCATCAGCAAACAAAACAAACTTAGCATCTGGTAATGTAAAATACCAGAGATCATTAATGTACACGGGCACAAGATGGGACATTGAGGAACATCACATTTATTAATTCGCAATCTGATGAAGACTCACTGCTTACTTCACAGCTATTTCGCAACGACACTCTTCGTTCCCTGTTAGTTAGTTAAGACTCGAACCGTTTCGCAGCACTGACGGGCACGCTATAACATTCCAACTTGCTTAAGAGAAAGTTGTGCTACACACACACACACACACACACACACACACACACACACACACACACACACACACACAGAGAGAGAGAGAGAGAGAGAGAGAGAGAGAGAGAGAGAGAGAGAGAGAAAATGCCGGTAGTCTTTATCACCTAATGAATTAAGGACATTCCCACTGTACGTGTAAATAGCCCCCTCCATATCAGAACCCTTAAGGATTTCAAACAACCGTCAATACTCACGAGAAAACTAGTATTTTTTTCTGCAGCCGGCACGTCTTAACACTACCGCCAAAGACTCTCTGACTGCAGACCCATTTGCTTTCTACCAGAATTATCTAATACATTAGAACACATAGTTCACGATCAGCTTATTGAAATACGTACTTTGCGGAAATATAAAGTGAAATGTGTTGTTTGACCACTATCTGAGGCCAGGGTCCTTTCGGGTTCCGTACAGGATGGGCTAGGTTTACGTAAGGCGCATGTCTACCGTATTCTTTGCAGTTGTGGCGTGTCATATGTCTGGCTATGAGGACTGTGGAGGACTGGTGTACTGAGTATAAGCGCTTACAACATATGAGCAAATACGCCATTACAGAAAGATATTAAAGCTGAATTAACAGACACCAAAATGTTTTAATAGCTACGAACTTAGGTATTGAAAATGATGAATTAAACACTGAACGGGAAACGTTAGCAGAGGTCATTTTAGATGAAAACAATGTGCAAGAATGCGATAATCAAATGAGGAAAACTGGGGATAAGAATTGTGAATTATTAAGCAATGGAAAATCCAGGTTGTATTATGAAAAGGTTAAAGTTCTTTTCACAATATAGTGGAGATGCTGAATCACAGACAGGCACAGCAAAAAGACTGCTAATTAAGTAAGCTTTTGGCCAAAATGCCTTTTTCTTAATCAGGCAAAATACACGCACACACACACATTCACATAAACGCAAGTCAGATCTCGTACATAAATTAAACAAGTGAGGTGAGACACCCAACATTTAGGAGCTGTTTTACCTAATACCAGAAGTGATTACAAATTTTCTCCTTTGTGGTTTTGACATTAACTCTAACGTACAAGACAGAACAAATAACATACAAGACGAGATTAAATTGAGAAGCTTCCAACATAGATTGGCTCTGAGCACAATGGGACTTAACATCTGAGGTCATTACTCCCCTAGAACTTAGAACTGTTACAGTTTATATCACTATTAGGGCGTACGCGACTTCGACAAGTTATTAATCTATGTGTAAGCCAGTTCCGAGGTAGCAGTGTGCCATGGATATTAATTTGATAAGTTAAATCATATTCAATTGTACTTGATGATGGGGTAAGTCCAGTAAGAGCAAGATGTGTAAATTTTTGTGTTTTTCACATACAGCATGGACGTCTGGCCTACTGGACGAAACCAATAGCAAAATAACAGAAAAGGAGATGTATTAAAAGAATGATTTGTTTGGATACGACAGGGACTAGTATAAGGAGAAATAGTTAGTGTGTGTGCAATGGATGTAATGAAACCACAATATGTGGAAGTAATGATAAGTTCGAAGCAAAGTAAGGAGGTAAGTATATGATCTGATAAAATAATCTGTGAGGTAAAGGAATTCTGCGGTATTTTTAATGTGAAAGACAAAGAATACTACTTGCATGGTAAGTTGTAGGATAAATAATTTGATACTGAGCCGGATCAAATGTGTGTAAGTCTTATAGGACTTAACTGCTAAGGTCATCAATCCCTAAGCTTACACACTACTTAACCTAAATTATCGTGAGGAGAAACACACACACCCATGCCCGAGGGAGGACTCGAACCACCGCCGGGAACAAGCCGCACAGTCCATGACTGCAGCGCCTTGGACCGCTCCGCTAATTCCGCGCGCATGAGCCTGATCGCTGATCGCCATCAGCGATCGGTTAGTTTATCTTTCCTATTTAGGGATAGTGATCTTTCTCAGAGAGGTTAGTGAGTGCAGGGGTGGAGAGTATGGAGGTGTGCAGCAGAGAGTCGCACTTTGGCTGTCGATGAGAAAGGTCATGCGGTGAGTTTCGGATTGGCTTGGCACGTGATAGTGTAGGTTGCACGGGGTGTGCTTTTAGCTGGAAGTAGTGGCCTGTACGAAGAAGGAAACACGCCCCGCCTTGCTGGAGAGGAACGAGTACGCCGAACGCCGCTGCCTGTGACGGTTTCAGTACGGGCTGTTGGCCCGGTGCCACATGCTCGTGGCAACCGGTAAGTAATTACGGAATGACGGTCTCGGTGTTCGTGTGAGACGCACGGGCGAGGCTCGTTAGAGGCTATCCGTTCCGGTGTTGCTAGATCAGCACTGAAATGAGCAGCCTGCTACTACGGTGAACATAATTGTTACTTGCTTCTGCAGACCACTAAGAAAGTGTGTGCCACCTCCTGACCATTCTTTCGCTGTCGCGAGAAATTCTAGTTATTCGTTACGCAATTTGTATTTCATGGCTGTACTTATTGATCTGCTCGCTGTGTCGGCTCAATCTGCCCCTTCCTATATTAAGATATTTTATGCTCTGTTTCTTTAACAACTTCACGGAGAGAGTGTTTGCTGTGTACGATTTGTCTGGCGTGTTGGTATCTCACCTGCGTTTGCTTAATTGGCGGCTGGGGCCGCGGACTCGTATTTCAGTAACAAAATGTTTCCTTGCGGCGCCAAATTATTAACACGGGGCCAGCATAATTCAGTTTAGGTTCTCATTTCAGTTATTATATTTAATTGTCAGTACCGGCTGGTAATTGAATGTTTTAGTCTGTTGTAGACTTGTGGACCCTCCCACGCTTAACTGGTGGTTTGCGAGCCGGCTGTAATGTGCCGGCCAGGCCATGTATGAGCGAAATGTGATGCAGCTCGCACTAATTTAAGTTTAACACCAAATCTTCAGTTATTTCATCATTGATTGTAATTATCGTCAGCGGAAATTTTAAAGTCTGCCCATTACTGAGATTGATTTGTTATACCTTTTGCTTCTTTTTAAAGTGTCTTCTTAATTATTCAAATACCTTGTTGTCAAGTAGCATGAGTGTAACAAAGCCTTTCTTGCCTGTTTCGAAATTAACTTTTCAATTACTAGTTAATTATTGAGTTTTTAATTGCATTTCGTTAATTAGCCCTTCAAGCATCATTGGTTGTAGTTGCTATTTCTTAATATCAGTCCTTCTGGCGTTTTGCTTTGGGAACTTGTTGTATTTCCGTCTTAGTTTGTTTTTTGTACTAGCCTTTCAGGCTTTGTACGAAAGATTTTATCTGGCTAGGTTGTTACCACTGTTTTTAAAATAACTCAAATGGTTCAAATGGCTCTGAGCACTATGCGACTTAACTTCTGAGGTCATCAGTCGCCTAGAACTTAGAACTAATTAAACCTAACTAACCTAAGGACATCACACACATCCATGCCCTAGGCAGGATTCGAACCTGCGACCGTAGTGGTCGCTCGGTTCCAGACTGTAGCGCATAGAACCGCACGGCCACCCCGGCCGGCTTTTAAAATAACTCATAAATCGTTGAAGATCACTAGCTTGTACTGTCAAGGGTAACTTAATATTAAATAAAGTCTGTGTTACCTACCCAGCAACTATGTGCAAATGAACAAAATCCGGACCAGTCCTTCCTTTGGTTATTTGGTCGCGTACCCCGGATTGGATACCCTTTCACGTCTATCAGATACAATATGTGAAATAATAATTGCAAAGGATAAATAGTCACCGAAGAGCAGCAGTTGAACAGCGGAAGAGAGGTGAGATAAGAATGCAGAAGAGGACTGATATGGTAGTGTTAACAGTGTTAATAGTGGCCACAGTAGATTAACTGGCATGATAGTCAGTTGCGAGCAAACAGTGCGGCGTGCGCTCCAGTATCAGCAGACATCGCAGGTGCAATAATGCAGCGCATGAAGGAAAGAATAACCACATGCCAACTAAATGATTGGCCAATCAAACGTGACAAGCCAACCTGTACGTCCATGGAAAAAATAGTTGTTACACGTTCATTTAAGCAAGAAATTTTCGCTGCATCGGGAATGTTTGATTCGTCTGTAAATAAAGTGTATGTAAATAACGTAATTGTATTTTTTTATATAAACCACAGAAACTTACAGGTAAACTAGTAAGAAAATACGTTGTAGATTTCATAAGCAACAACTTGCCTCTTTACATTTATATACTAAATTCGTCTGTCCCTTGTCATGACTGGCGATAGACAGGGCACTTTCATCATACTAAAAGCCTCATAACGTTATTTAATACTGGGAATTTATTTTATAAAACGACAGGGGTTGTCGGTCGAGGCTTGTTCCGTTCTAAGAGGCGCGAGACCCGCCATTTCGCACAGAACTCTGAGAGCAACAGGAGAGACCACATAGCATTCGGAGACTTTGTTCCTGCTTACGCGTGTCAAGGAGCCCCGTGACAAGGCTCACGGAACTCCTCTGTCAATCAAGCCAAGACATTAACCCTTTGTGAACCAGAAGAAAAGTTATTATCAAAAGGCCACAAATACGCTCCAGACGTGATAACAAAACCCCAAGTGTTAGACCATCTAACAGTAGATCTGGAACTAGCCCTACAGAAAGATATCGTAACGAAAGTGCAGTGTGTGGAAGAAATCAGGCAGGCACAGAAACAACAACAGCAACAACAACAAGCACAATATCGGAAGAGCAACGAATTCTTAGTCATGAAAGAACTTAAAACTAGGATTGAAAACAGTAATGTTATGGTGACTGGGGAAGATAAAGGAGGGACGGTAGTGCTGTTAAATAAAACACATTATACAAGCAAAGTAGAGGATTTCTTCCAGTCAGTGATGCTAAAAAGCCTACAGAGAGACGCGACAGCTAGTTACAATGATCAGGTTAACTAGGTAGTAAACAAGCGCTCCAATATCTTTTATGAATGTGCCAACCAGTCCAGTGGTATCTGCAATACATGTTCCAGTACACAAGACTGCCAGGAGAATCAACACCATCTTGAAGAAGAAGCTGAACTTCAAAGGGAAATATAGCATTAGGAACAGTTTAGAGATGTTTAGGTTCCTGCAAATGCAAAATTTGTCTCTTTTGATGTGCATAGCTTGAGTACAGTGGAATGTTGTTTTATATCAAAATTATTTCTGCTTTCAATGCAGCTAATATCAGCAAACAGGTGGTCTGGAAATGGGCTCACCTTTATTCCCCTTACTAGCAGAAATGTTCATGGACATGTGGGAGACCGATTTTCTGAAGAGAGAACCACTGGCAAAACATGTTATGTATTGGTACAGATACATGTAGATGATATTCTTTGTATGTGGAAAGGTTTCAACAGACAACTCCACAAATTTGTGGAAAATATGAACCAGTGACGCACTAACATAAAGGTCACCATGGAGTTTGGGGAGGGAGTCCAACATAAAATTCCTGGATATTAGCTTACAGATAGAAGACAGTAACCACAAATTTAAAATCTACCGAAAATAATCCGTCACTGACACTTTCATCCCAGTTTCCTCCCAACATACTACAACCTACGAACTTGCAGCATTCCATCACATGATCCACCGTCTCCTTTCTATCCCTATGTCCTAAGAAGACTTTGACCAGGAACTTAACACAATGAAAACAATACCCATAAATAATGAATTTGACCCCAACACCATTCATAAAATTTTAGGCAAAAAATGAAGAAGCAAGCCAGGTCCCTACTGTCCCCAACGAAAAACACAGACATTCATGAAAAGAAATGGTGCAGATTACCTTCTATAGGGAAAATATCAAATAGCGTAAGTAATATCTTGAAGGCAAAGGGTTTCTCTGTGTTTTTCTATGTCCCTCAGACAACAGTTGATTTCTTGCTCAACAGAAAGGAAAAACAACCAGCTGTCACAACAAGTGGGGTTTATAAAATAACATGCCGGGAGTGTCAGTCTAGCTACATTGGACAAACGGGGAGGTCAATCTGTACCAGGGCTAAGGAACACCAAAGAAGCTGGAGACTGAGGAAGCCTGATTTAACCTTTTCGGACATTGCCTGAACAATAATCACAAATACACAGTAGATGTACAACTCCTACACACAGAGGGAATGGGGGCCAAAATCGACCAATTAGAAATTTTAGAACTTAAAAAACCAGGTGTGTCTTCCTGCACCTATTATTAAACGAGCAAACCCAATTCATCATAGCGTGTAGGCTTTCACGGCCGGCGTCTTCAGTAATTAAAACTTCCGGGCTAAGAGGCCGTGGTCCAATAGTAGAAATACTTCTCCCTGACGTTTCGTTGCCAGCTGCGGGCAACATCATCTGAGGTGAGTCTACGACTGGCTGCTAGGCCGTGGAGGTCCTATTTATATAGAGCGCGTAGAGGGCGCCACCACTCGTCACGTGTTGTCAACAGTAAAACTATCTCTGGCTGGCGTCATTACTCTCGATCAAAGGTAATCGATTGTCACATCTTTGGTACAGAGTCGATCGCCATATCTTATCTAGCTTCAAGCCTTCTTCTTTCCTGTTAAAATTATTGTGGTGTTTAAAAATCTCTACAGCCTCTCTATACATAAGTGCATAATAATGCGATGTCTTAGCTAGCACGCTCGTCTCACTAAATTTTATTTCATGGTCACCCGTTTCAAAAACATGTTCCGCTACAGCCGATTTGTCCGTGTGTCCCAGTCGACAGTTCCTTTTATGTTCAGTTAGGCGAGTATTGATACTTCTTTTTGTGGTTCCAATGTAAACCTTCCCACAACTACACGGAATCTTATAGGCACCAGGAGTAGCTAGAGGGTGTCGTGCATCTTTCGCCGATCTTAAGCATTCACTGATCTTCTTGGTGGGTCTGAAGATTGTTTCAACTCTGAACTTGGCCAGCACTTTCCCGATACGGTCCGTAGTATTGTGGATGAATGGAAGAAAAACTTTCCCCACCGATGGTTGTTGTTGTTGCACGTTTTCGGACATTTTTCTTCTGGGATGGAGTGCTCTAACTATCTCCTTGCCAGCGTACCCATTTTTATGGAAAGTGGTTCGCAAGTGGTTTAGTTCCTCTTGCAAATAAGCTGGATCACAGATTTTATTAGCCCTGTCCACCAATGTCTTGATAATACCTCTCTTCTGCCTGGGATGATGGTTTGAATTCTTATGAAGATAACGATCGGTATGCGTATCTTTTCTGTAGACTTTGTGACACAGAGTCCCATCTGCTCGTTTAATTACTGAGACGTCCAAAAAATTTATCTATCCATTACTTTCTGTCTCCATAGTGAATTGTATTTTTGAACTGATGCTATTCAAATGCTTCAAAAAACGGTTCAGTTCATCTTCACCGTGATTCCATATGACAAAAGTGTCGTCCACATACCGATACCACTTCAAAGGCCTTTTCCTGGCTGACTGCAGTGCTTGCTGTTCAAAAAGTTCCATAAAAATATTGGCTGTAGCGGAACACGTTTTTGAAACGGGTGGCCATGAAATAAAATTTAGTGAGACGAGCGTGCTAGCTAAGACATCGCATTATTATGCACGTTTGTACAGAGAGGCTGTAGAGATTTTTAAACACCACAATAATTTTAACAGGAAAGAAGAAGGTTTGAAGCTAGATAAGATATGGCGATCGACTCTGTACCAAAGATGTGACAATCGATTACCTTCGATCGAGAGTAATGACGCCAGCCAGAGATAGTTTTACTGTTGACAACACGTGACGAGTGGTGGCGCCCTCTACGCGCTCTATATAAACAGGACCTCCACGGCCTAGCAGCCAGTCGTAGACTCACCTCAGATGATGTTGCCCGCAGCTGGCAACGAAACGTCAGGGAGAAGTATTTCGACTATTGGACCACGGCCTCTTAGCCCGGAAGTTTTAATTACTAAACCCAATTCAATTATTCGCCTCTTTTAGATGAGGTCACAGCCCCAGGATAGAAGCAAAACTTTGGGCCCCAGTACATCATAATTAAATATCATAGCTGATGCATAACTTTAATCCTGTCATTGTAGTATAATTGGTGTGTGTAATAAAGGATGCAACTTATTAAAAAAATGGTCATTGATGTAAGTGTACATTAAGCTATGGATCGATACCTAAGAAGGTGAGATTATCTTTGCTTCGTCATCATGTTCATCGACGTATCATCTTCTTTGGGAATTGGTGCAGTAACATTAATATTAAATTGTGAAACAAGGCTAAAAACAGTGTTTTTTTAGTTACATGTTTCATGATTGTCGGCTGCGGCCGTAACGGTGCAACCAATAGTTACGAGAGCAAGGACTGGCGATAAGTGTACGTTCATCTTTACAAAGGGGACGCATACTTGCCACAGTTTCATTAACCACAGTTCCAGTGTTAGTATCGTTTTCATTTATTCAACCACTGGAGTAACTAAAATGTTTAGTGAGCTGCATTCGTATTAGTGATTGACTGTGCAACTAGGATACGGTAATGCTCCCCCTACTGCTTCATATGAGTCTTTCTAATAATCATGTCAGTGAGTCTCATAATATGAAATCGCTTTTAATATAATAAAAAATCAGTTTAATTTTATTTGTATCTCATGTGAAGTAACTTGTACTTTCCTTAAATTAATTGTTGGTTCCTGGGCTCTGTGCACTATGGGACTTAGCTTCTGAGGTCATCAGTCCCCTAGAACTTAGAACTACTTCGGCAAGCTGTTGGTTCTTGATTGAGTAAAAAGAGTAAGTACGATTTTATAGCAATTCCCTATCTTAGGATTTTATGTTAGTCATTTTTCAGATGGAGATTCTATTGGGCAATTAAAATAGAATAACAAATCATAAAGGGCGTGTGATGGAGCCTGGCAGTTCCACCATTCCAGTACGACTTCACATCCACGCACCGCGGGGTTTTGCAAGTACGGGGAAAAGGAATAGGCTATGATGAAAAGATGTAACGTTGGTTTTCACTATTTGTTTGTAATGCATTTTGTTGTGTTGGCAGAAGAGCCAACACCGTGTTACTAGAGCAAGCCGAAATGCACGCGTTTTAGCTCACGCAGGCTGGCGTGAGGAGGGACGAACTATACTGACGTGAGGTCTGGAACATGACAAGGAATTAGAATTCAGAAAGCGGACGTAATTAGTTTGATACTTAACTTTAATCCATTAATGATGAACGTCGCTCTTGACGGTACATAAGTCACAATATTATCTGTTCAGAAGACATAGTAACTGAATATGACGCCTTGCTAGATCTTACCAAATGACGTAGCTGAAGGCTATGCTAAACTGTCGTCTCTGCAAATGAGAGCGTATGTATACAGTGAACCATCGCTAGCAAAGTCGTCTGTACAACTGGGGCGAGTGCTAGGAAGTCTCTCTAGACTAGACCTGCCGTGTGGCGGCGCTCCGTCTGCAATCACTGATAGTGGCGACACGCGGGTCCGACGTATAATAACGGACCGCGGCCGATTTAGAGGCTACCGCCTAGCAAGTGTGGTGTCTGACGGTGACACCACACATTTTGTAACCCGTTTCGAGGTTTCATGGGCTGTACGTCAAGAGGAGGCATGGCAGTGACAAATAGATAGACATAAACATCACAGTACGCAAAGTACATCTCACATCTCACCCAAGAACGCACAATAACTTTGACCTTGACTGGGGTGGCGAAGGCGAATGCCCATCTCCTGCGCAAAACTTACCCGTCTCCGCAACAGTTAGCAGCGTGCTTGGATTTTTTCCAGAGTTCAGTACTGTAGCTGACCTCCGACTGGAAAGTCGTGTTCCGTGTTTTAGTGCTGTGATAACAGACTTCACCGAGACCACAAAAGGGGAAAGTTCTACTGATTAACAACGGGGATCAGTACATAGCGGACTATACAAACAAACAGGAAGTGACTCATTGACGCTGCTTAAGCTTTAAAAAGAATAAATGCAAAGGAAGACTATCCACAAAAGTAAGTTTTACGAGAATGGAGCTATGTTTGTATTCCAGATGCAGCAAATGAAGGGCGAAAACATTATCAGCGCAAAGCAGCGGGAAAAAGAAACATCAGTTTACGTTGAAGGAGTAGGGCAGTTCTTCAATAGAGACTACGATTTAGTAACATCGTTACCATCACGCAGTAGAGGGAAACACATCCCACCTCATATTAGGCGAAAATGTGTGGGCACTACGCAAGATACCACCGATTCTGGAATAATATTCTTACAAGAACATAATTAGCTGATGAATGATGGTAGAAATATTTTACTCACACATAACAGGGGATCGAATGAGAGAATACTCGTGTTTGCCAGCGAAAAGGAAAAAGTATGTTAACCAATCTACAAATCGTTTTTTGTGGACGGAACGTCCAAGAGTTCGAACAAGCAGTTCGGACAGTTGTTTGTACTGCATGACGATCTTTATAGTTACTGTGAGAAAACTAACTCCATTCCAGTTGTTTAAGGTTTGTTGTCAAGTAAAAGCGAGAAACATATGAACTGCTTTTAAAGCTATTACAACTCACGTGTCTGGATGGTACCCTGGATCTCTGATGATAGATGCTCATCCAAGCAGCTAAAAGTTTGTCTCCTGGAACAGAGATCACTGGTTGCAATTATCTTTTTAACAAGTTCAGTGTTGCAGCCCGTTCTTGCTTACGAGAAAAAGGGAGAAATACGCTGGATAAGAATGTTTTCTGTTCTAGCACATATTCCCTCGGAAATGTTGGTTGACGGTTGTCTGTGTATTCAGGACAGCACGCCTGAAAACCCAAAGCTTCAGGACTTTTATAACTATTTTGTGGACCAGTGGCACGATAACGAACATATGCCAAGTGAGAGGTGGAACTGCAGTGGAAGACGCCATCGCACTAATAACGTTTCAGAAGGATGGAACCATTATTCAATATGGCGGCAATGGCGTCATCCAAGATGGCAACCGTGTCGTCAATCAAGATGGCGGATTTTGGCGGGAAGTTGGATTTTGGCGGGAAAGTGCACGACCCCTTCGACAAGAAAAATGATGCGAATTTCAAATACAAGAATGATGATGCATCACACCTCAGTTATCTCTACTAAGCAAAGAAAATGGCGGGAAAAAAGGACTTGTCCTTATTATTTAACCAGTTTCAAGCATGTGTGTTCGCTACTGGGTATGGACTCCAACTGGCATAGTACATATCGGTGCCACCACAGGGCACTCTCCTGACGTCAGCTGATGACGCAAGTACCGTTATTCAAGATAGTCGCACCCAGTGTGTTCACCGCGAGCTCCAGTGCCCAACTGGCTTACTTCATGTCGGTGCCACCAGAGGGTGCTCTTCTGATGACAGATCATGACGAAAGTACTGGTATCCAAGATGACTGCACCTACTGTGTTCACCACGAGCTCCATAGCCCAACTGACTTAATTCATGTTGTGCCCACCAGAGGGCGCTACTGTGAAGCCGCGTGATGACACAAGATCGTCTGCTCTCTCCCGCGCGGGCGCATTATCACCGGACACCCACCGCCCCACCGGCCCGCAGGCGTCCGACCACTTACGTCACACACCCTAGACTGCCACCTCCATACACGCGCAAAACATAGTCTTCTGTAAATATGCTACCTAAAGTACCACCCACATCGCGCATCTAACCTATCAATTACCTGAGTACTTAATTGCATATCAATTTTAATTGTATTCAATAATTGAATTTACAATTTCAGTATTCAATGATCAAATGAGAAGTTCCACAGCTTCCCACTATCAGCGCGATGTTCATTCATTACCTAGCACCCACAGTCCCTAGAATACTGCACTCCTATTGGCTACTGCATTAGTCACAAGATTCAACTTCATATAGGTAGGAAAATGTGTTCACTATACCTTAAACTACCTAGTTTCAACTACTTTTCAAGGTCCAGACCGCCACCTCTTCCTAGGAACCGGTGCCGAGTTTGAATTCTGGCAGTAAAGAAGGGTCACTTGGGCTTCCACTGCCAACCTAAGAAAATTGTTGCAAACAAAGCTCACCGCCACTGACCTAAGACTCCAGGGCGCAACCTCTTCCTAGGGGTAGCTGGTAAAAGGACTCAGACAGCTCTAGGCTGATGGAGAGAGGAAGGAGTGTTCCATATTTATTTGGGAGCAATTTATTTAGGCATGGAGTATGTGTATCACAGAATATACGCTCTGACATGCCCCACAGCATAAAGACCTGCAAACTACTCCTACATAACTCATGTATAAGGCTCTAAACACACTCTTGCTAATTGTAAACTGTTAAAAATAACGCATTGCACAGCCTACAGACATGCGAACCACTCATAAACAATGCAATACATTTATGTCCAGATAGCCAAACAACTCCTAAATAGTCAAAACAATAATCCATCTAATAGACTATGCTTGCTAATCGTCAACTGTCGAAATCATACACCAGTCTTTATTTAAACAATTAGAGGCAGCACCAACACCACCAAGTGTAGTCGCCACTGAGCCTATAGCCCAACTTACTTAGTTCATATCGATGCCACTAGAGGACGGTGTAGTGATGTCAGGTGATGACGGAAGTACCGTACTCTAAGAGGGCGCCACCTAGAGGGTCCAACATGAGCTCCAGACCCCAACTGGATTAGTACATTTCGTCGCCGCGAGAGGACGCCATCATGACACCAAGTACAGCGATCGGTGATGGCAGCAAAGAGTGTGTTCTCCACGAACTCTAGTACTCAGTACCACCAGCAGCTGACGCTGTCGTCCATTTCCAGACGTAAACCAAAATGGTTAGGGAAAATGGTGGCAAAACGATTCAGCCTGCTCTGGACTGCTGGGGATAGTAAGTATTGACTGCACTCTATTTATTTTGAAACAACTTATTTAATGATAGAGTATATCTATCACACTGATACAAAAGATCCACCTTGATGTTCCTGGAGCCATGTTGCACAACCCACAGACACGCAACCAACTTGTAATTTCATTACACAATAGCAAACTGCTCCTAAATAATTCTTTACACTGATGTGTAGACCGCTCAATACTTGTAAACTGCTGAAATAACTCTTAGCATGGCCTACAGAGCTGCTAACGAAATAATGTAATCGATGCTCAAGCACCCTCCACCACACCCTGTCCACAGCCCCAAACATGTGGCGCAGCCGTCTGCTGTCAAACCACGCACAGGAACCACGCCAGGGTCCCTAAGGCATGAGGTGGCGGCACCCCCATTCATACGCAACACCTGAGAAATTCCTATCCAAATACGTGTTCACCTACACACACGTGCTGACGTGACCAGGCGGGAGTGCAACAGCGAGCTGCAGCCAAATGCAGCCCAAAGTTGTATGTAGGCGCTGTTAATGACTGGGGGCTTATTTACAGATTGTGCAAATGCCCGAGGCAGGATTCAAACCTGCGACCGTAGCAGCAGCGCGGCTCCGGACTGGAGCGCCTAGAACCGCACGGCCACCGCGGCCGGCACAGATTGTGCACTCCAAGCGTTCGGCATTCGTCGCTACCCTCACTCTAACTGCGGTCTAGTGAAGACGCTGCAGAATTCCGTTCAACAGTAGCAGAGCCTACGATTCTAATGGACCATACATCACGTTTGACTCTCGCTTCACTGCGTTAGCTACTAACCATTGCAAATGCATCTATCAATCTTATCAATCTTATACTCAGGTCACATTGCTATCGAAAATAACAACCAAGTATAACTCTACTAAATTCCATAGCCCCCCCAGAAATAGTTAATGGACATACTGCTCAGTCATCTATCGACATTTGCAATGATACTCACAATGTGGAGAGGGCATGGTTGCTGAACATAGTGTAAAACTCTTAGCGCTATCAAGTCTCTTGTTTAATATTACAGTACATCGACGGTGTCTATTCCATCACATTTGCGCATTGGTTACCACATAATGATTGAGTGACATCACTTGTTTGCGTTGGTGAAGAAGTTTTGTGGATGGGAGACAACTTCTGGGGGTTGCTAGCAGCTAAACAACGATCGAATATATGAGTGCAAAATTAGGAATAACTCGAAATGGAATGCGGAATCATAATCTATTCCGTCACGGTGACGTATTAGTTTAAATGTAGAGGTCATGAATCATCTTCGGATGGTAGTTTGGAAACTCTCCACAGCGCTGCCAAACTCATCTAGTTTCCTAAAGTTGTAAGTGTGTTTTCTTTAAAAATCATCCAGTGTTATGCTATCTGCCATAAGAATATGATTTACACCGTGTGATGTTTAGTTTTCTGTGAGAGTTCAGAATCTGACACAGACCTCGAAGTCGAGGCAGAAAACGAAATGTTTGGCAATGTACAAAAGTGTGGTAGAAAACAGTGTTTGGATCAGGACCAGAGGGAGCTTCTCATACGATAATTTGCTTAGAGTATAGGTGATGAAAGTTTAAAGTGGTCTCTGCAGCGTTTACATATTTAATATGATCGTCGCCGCATGGGCAGCTGCAGTTTGAGGTGTCGGACTCGGTGAGCCGTTAGGAATGCCTGGATGGCTGCACACTACGCTATTCTGGGGAAGTATTGTGAACTTAGTTTCTTTGCGCTGGAGGCCAACTATAGCTATACGTCATTGCGCCCACATCGGCGCCTAGGTGACTTGTAAATAGGATGAGCTTTTATAGTTCATAATTTTCATATGTTGGGGTGTGTATAGAATAACGAAGATAGCGTGTTGGGGATTTGTGGTACTTGTATGTAGTTTGGGTATGCACCACATTCCGCGCATTTCCACCGAATTCTCAAAACACGGTCCTGTTGCACTAACTCAGCTCGATGTGTTTCTACACGGGTTGCAGAAGGTGTTGGATATGTCTTTTTCCGACTTAAATTGGAACTAACACTTGTGGAAAGCTGTAGAAATGGGTTAGACTGGAGGATGTGTAGGGGGTGATTAAAAGGAGGTTGTAATTTTACTGTAGCAGAGATTCGAGGAAGGTGACTCGTTTAGAGATATGAGAGTGTGTGAAATATGATTGACTTGTGGGTGTGAGCCTGTGCAAGTATGTGTTTGAATGGACGTAGTTTCTAATATATAGCGTAAGGCTAGAGATGTGAGAAGTTAGCGTATATTTTTCTTCTTAGGACTTCAATCAGCACATCATCTACAGCTACTGTCTGTCATCGCCTATAACTCAGCGGATATATCGCAGAGTGTCTGATATGGTCTCAAGAGAGAATGTGTTACAAAAATTAATGAATTATGTAGCTGTGTGCAGTGTGATGGAGTCACAAATAGCGCTTGCATACCACGTTCCTTAGCCCAGTGACTTTCAAAGTTCATTGAGTTTATAGCAAAGTTGCATCGTTGGCTCTCAATACACACATTTCTATGATCGCCGTCATGGTTTTTGTCCAGAAAACACTTCATTCAGAGGTAATGTCGTACCTCGATTCGTGAAGCGGTTATAGGTTTTAACTGGGATACTTGGGTGCACCTGTAGAACTAAGAGCGGTTGTGAGAGTAACATGTAGTAGTTTTTGGGATCGGGATTTTTTCTTTAACAGTGCTCGATTACGTCTATGACATGGTGGTATGACTCGCAGGAAGAACGTAAGAGACATGCACACCCATCGCTGATTTTCGATGAGTATTATTTGGTTATTAAGGATGTAATATTATACTTAGTATTAGTGCTGGGTGTGTGATATGTTCGCATTTGAACATCAGGTTTATAAAGTATATCTGTTTGTGTAAAGGAAATGTCTATGTTCTGTTGTAGGGAGGCTATGGATTTGACTTGGTGTACTGTGACAGCGAAGGGAAGAGAATGTCTATTGGTAAGGAAGGTACAGGTACATCCAGAGCCACAGCGGTCAATGGAGTGTATTTCCGATACTTCTCTCATTGCCGAATACTGTTCAGCTGAGACCGCGACCGTAAGATTTAATTGTAAGTATGATGATAAAAGATATATGTGAGGGGTTTTCTAGAATATGTTCGTGTATGCAAAGTCTATGGTGGTATTGATTCGCGTTCTCGTGTTAATGGTAGCAGTCTTTCGAATGCAGAGGTCTGTTGGAGTGTAGGAATGTATCATAGTTAACTTTACCATCTTCTAGACGACCGAATAGTGAACTAAGTATGTGGTGGGCGGCTTTCCTGATTAAGTGTACCTTTGAGAAGATGGTGCGTTTGCAAAGGAGCGTTATTCCTTCCCATGTAAATTGTTCGGTCGACTGCTTCTGCACAATTTAGTGCCTTTATTTAGTTGGGGGAATTACGATTGTGGTGTGGTGGACACACATTTGCCTGTTCTCTAGACGTGGGAAAGACCCTACTTGTTTTGTAAAGAATATTGATGGCTCTGAGCACTATGGGACTTAACGTCTATGGTCATCAGTCCCCTAGAACTTAGAACTACTTAAACCTAACTAACCTAAGGACATCACACAACACCCAGCCATCACGAGGCAGAGAAAATCCCTGACCCCACCGGGAATCGAACCCGGGCGTGGGAAGCGAGAACGCTACCGCACGACCACGAGATGCGGGCAAAGAATATTGATTATCTGGAATCTGTTACATTACCGACTTCGGTATAAGAGAGTGCAAATATCATTTTACTCTATTTGTTTCTTGTTAGTCAATGGTTTACATTACGCTGCACCTCGCTAAAGTTTGGTGTTTGTGGAGAAATACACTCCTGGAAATGGAAAAAAGAACACATTGACACCGGTGTGTCAGACCCACCATACTTGCTCCGGACACTGCGAGAAGGCTGTACAAGCAATGATCACACACACGGCACAGCGGACACACCAGGAACCGCGGTGTTGGCCGTCGAATGGCGCTAGCTGCGCAGCATTTGTGCACCGCCGCCGTCAGTGTCAGCCAGTTTGCCGTGGCATACGGAGCTCCATTGCAGTCTTTAACACTTGTAGCATGCCGCGACAGCGTGGACGTGAACCGTATGTGCAGTTGACGGACTTTGAGCGAGGGCGTATAGTGGGCATGCGGGAGGCCGGGTGGACGTACCGCCGAATTGCTCAACACGTGGGGCGTGAGGTCTCCACAGTACATCGATGTTGTCGCCAGTGGTCGGCGGAAGGTGCACGTGCCCGTCGACCTGGGACCGGACCGCAGCGACGCACGGATGCACGCCAAGACCGTAGGATCCTACGCAGTGCCGTAGGGGACCGCACCGCCACTTCCCACCAAATTAGGGACACTGTTGCTCCTGGGGTATCGGCGAGGACCATTCGCAACCGTCTCCATGAAGCTGGGCTACGGTCCCGCACACCGTTAGGCCGTCTTCCGCTCACGCCCCAACATCGTGCAGCCCGCCTCCAGTGGTGTCGCGACAGGCGTGAATGGAGGGACGAATGGAGACGTGTCGTCTTCAGCGATGAGAGTCGCTTCTGCCTTGGTGCCAATGATGGTCGTATGCGTGTTTGGCGCCGTGCAGGTGAGCGCCACAATCAGGACTGCATACGACCGAGGCACACAGGGCCAACACCCGGCATCATGGTGTGGGGAGCGATCTCCTACACTGGCCGTACACCACTGGTGATCGTCGAGGGGACACTGAATAGTGCACGGTACATCCAAATCGTCATCGAACCCATCGTTCTACCATTCCTAGACCGGCAAGGGAACTTGCTGTTCCAACAGGACAATGCACGTCCACATGTATCCCGTGCCACCCAACGTGCTCTAGAAGGTGTAAGTCAACTACCCTGGCCAGCAAGATCTCCCGATCTGTCCCCCATTGAGCATGTTTGGGACTGGATGAAGCGTCGTCTCACGCGGTCTGCACGTCCAGCACGAACGCTGGTCCAACTGAGGCGCCAGGTGGAAATGGCATGGCAAGCCGTTCCACAGGACTACATCCAGCATCTCTACGATCGTCTCCATGGGAGAATAGCAGCCTGCATTGCTGCGAAAGGTGGATATACACTGTACTAGTGCCGACATTGTGCATGCTCTGTTGCCTGTGTCTATGTGCCTGTGGTTCTGTCAGTGTGATCATGTGATGTATCTGACCCCAGGAATGTGTCAATAAAGTTTCCCCTTCCTGGGACAATGAATTCACGGTGTTCTTATTTCAATTTCCAGGAGTGTAATTTACAGTCTATATCTTGTGCATTACGTTGCGTTAGCGATCGGGAGGCTACTGCTGTGTGCTTGATATCGAGAAGTACAGCGAAAATTGTATAATATTATTGCGAAAATATGGTTGTTCTTTTAATCGACGAGTCTGGAGATGTCTGTAGAAATGCGAGCAAGAAAGCGGAAACAGTAACGCGTTTGTGCAGGGTGGGGGGGAGGGGGGGGGGGGGGAACGAGCCTGTCTTTACAAATCAGTTCTGAGAGAGTGACTTCGGTTCGCTGATGCAAAGGGGAAGCTTTGGTATGGTGGGCGATATGAATTGCATGTTTACTAGATCGAGACAGTACTCGATGATGTATTCCCTGGTTGGAGATCGGTTTGATGCTTCAATATTCTTGCGAGTATCGTATGTATTTGATGACCTGTAGACAACTTTGCGATGTTTAGTTGTCGGTGCAAAATGGTGATCAGTTTAAAATAGTTTATTAGCACTGAGTGTAGCTTCTGTAGAAAGGAAGATCAGGTTGAGGGTGTATAGATTGAGGGAACTGTCGGTGCAGTTTACCGATTTTTGCAAAATAACGACAGAAAGCCGAAAGAAATTGCTCGATAGATTGTGTTGGGATATAGGAGCAGTGAGAACATTTGTTCATCTTGAGAGCAGGAAGGCTATCACGTTATGTCTGGGAGGAAGACTGGATTCGGCGATATTTTGGTAAACAGGTTCTGTTAGGGAAGGAATTTTGGCGCATACAACCTGGGACAACAAGATAGCGAGCGTTAGCTATTACTGGGGAGCCACGGAATTTAGTAGAGTTATGCTTGGTTATTATTTTAGATAGCAATCTGACTTGAGTATAAGATTGTTGAGGGTCCTAGATGCGTTTGCGATGGTATGTAGCTATGTGTGGTGAAGCATGAGTCAAACATAACGTATGATCCGTTAGAATCACTACGGAGAAAGCAGGCTCTGCTGTTGTGGAATGGAATTCTGCAGCGTCTTCGCCGGACCGCAGTTACAGTGAGAGTAGCGAGGAACGCAGAAAGCGTGCGGATCTACTTGGAGTGTGCACTCTGTAAATAAGCCCGAAGTCATTGATGGTGCCTACATACAACTTAGGCCTGCGTACGGCTGCAGCTCGCGGTTGCGCTCCCGCCCGATCACGTCAGCACGTGTGTGTAGGTGAACACGTATTTGGATAGGAATTTGTCAGGTGTTGCGTATGAATGGGGGTGCCGCCACCTCATGCCTTAGGGACCCTGGCGTGGTTCCTATGCGTGGTTTGACAGCAGACGGCTGCGCCACATGTTTGGGGCTGTGGACAGGGTGTGGTGGAGGGTGCTTGAGCATCGATTACATTATTTCGTTAGCAGCTCTGTAGGCCATGCTAAGAGTTATTTCAACAGTTTACAAGTATTGAGCGGTCTACACATCAGTGTAAAGAATTATTTAGGAGCAGTTTGCTATTGTGTAATGAAATTACAAGTTGGTTGCGTGTCTGTGGGTTGTGCAACATGGCCCCAGGAACATCAAGGTGGATCTTTTGCATCAGTGAGATATACTCTATCATTAAATAAGTTGTTTCAAAATAAATAGAGTGCAGTCAATACTTACTATCCCCAGCAGTCCAGAGCAGGCTGAATCGTTTTGCCACCATTTTCCCTAACCATTTTGGTTTACGTCTGGAAATGGACGACAGCGTCAGCTGCTGGTGGTACTGAGTACTAGAGTTCGTGGAGAACACACTCTTTGCTGCCATCACCGATCGCTGTACTTGGTGTCATGATGGCGTCCTCTCGCGGCGACGAAATGTACTAATCCAGTTGGGGTCTGGAGCTCATGTTGGACCCTCTAGGTGGCGCCCTCTTAGAGTACGGTACTTCCGTCATCACCTGACATCACTACACCGTCCTCTAGTGGCATCGATATGAACTAAGTAAGTTGGGCTATAGGCTCAGTGGCGACTACACTTGGTGGTGTTGGTGCTGCCTCTAATTGTTTAAATAAAGACTGGTGTATGATTTCGACAGTTGACGATTAGCAAGCATAGTCTATTAGATGGATTATTGTTTTGACTATTTAGGAGTTGTTTGGCTATCTGGACATAAATGTATTGCATTGTTTATGAGTGGTTCGCATGTCTGTAGGCTGTGCAATGCGTTATTTTTAACAGTTTACAATTAGCAAGAGTGTGTTTAGAGCCTTATACATGAGTTATGTAGGAGTAGTTTGCAGGTCTTTATGCTGTGGGGCATGTCAGAGCGTATATTCTGTGATACACATACTCCATGCCTAAATAAATTGCTCCCAAATAAATATGGAACACTCCTTCCTCTCTCCATCAGCCTAGAGCTGTCTGAGTCCTTTTACCAGCTACCCCTAGGAAGAGGTTGCGCCCTGGAGTCTTAGGTCAGTGGCGGTGAGCTTTGTTTGCAACAATTTTCTTAGGTTGGCAGTGGAAGCCCAAGTGACCCTTCTTTACTGCCAGAATTCAAACTCGGCACCGGTTCCTAGGAAGAGGTGGCGGTCTGGACCTTGAAAAGTAGTTGAAACTAGGTAGTTTAAGGTATAGTGAACACATTTTCCTACCTATATGAAGTTGAATCACGTGACTAATGCAGTAGCCAATAGGAGTGCAGCATTCTAGGGGGGGGGGGGGTGGCTGATTTTGGGAAACTGTGGAACTTCTCATTATTGAATATGATTAAGATTGAAATGCAATTAAGTACTCAGGTAATTGATAGGTTAGATGCGTCATGTGGGTGTTACTTTAGTCAGCATATTTACAGAAGACTATGTCTTGCACGTGTATGGAGGTGGCAGTCTAGGGTGTGTGACGTAAGTGGTCGGACGCCTGCGGGCCGGTGGGGCGGTGCGTGTCCGGTGATAATGCACCCGCGCGGGAGAGAGCAGACGATCTTGTGTCATCACGCGACTTCACAGTAGCGCCCTCTGGTGGGCACAACATGAATTAAGTCAGTTGGGCTATGGAGCTCGTGGTGAACATAGTAGGTGCCGTTATCTTGAATACCGGTACTTGAGTTGTGATCTGACGGCAGGAGAGCACCCTCTGGTGGCACCAATATGAACTATGCCAGTTGGAGTCCAGACCCAGAGGCGAACACACATACTTGAACCTGGTTAAGTAATAAAGACAAGTCTTTTTTCCCGCCATGCTTTGCTTAGTAGACATAACTGGTGTGTGACACATTATCGTGTTGGAATTTGAAATTTGCACCATTTTCCTGTACAAGGAGGGCATGGTACTTTTCTGCCAAAATTCAAACTTCCCACTAAAATCCGGCATCTTGATTGACGTCACGGCCGCCATCTTGTATGGCGTCATCACCGCCATCTTGGATAATGGTAATTTGGAGCAGTACCCCCGTTGTTCCAATACTTACATTGATGCATGGCGAGTAGAAGGTATGGGAAACTTTGTGCTGAGATTGATCTCGCAAGTTCGATTGTCAATTACGCAAAACCATTTCTGCATTGCAAATGAAAATATTCTCATTGCACTGTGACTAGAAACTTTTTCTCGTGCTGCTTAGTGATCTCATGTGATGAACAGACCGACAAACCTCAAACCAATGATAAATTTGGGTATTAGAATTCCCTTACAGGGACTAATTAATAAATTTTCAAATGTTATATGTGTTGTTAGACATCTGTAGTCCTTAACAATGAGTGGTAAGTACTATCACAACACAAAGTTACTGTCAGCCAGGTATCAAATTAATAATAACACCATCAGAGGTTTAAGTTCAGTAATATTGAATATCGGTGATAGTCTTACAAGAATCAATAATATTGTGTAATACTGAGCATCACGTGGAAGATGTGAACCTTGTATGATGCTTTAGTATAACTATTATACTATTTTTGATGTCTTTGATTTTTGGTATGTGTATGAACGTAGATACAACAGAAAACCTTTTTTGTAATCTGTATACCTATGCATTTGTGTTACTTATATTGTGATATAGCTACATGTACATCAGCCATATTGATATTCATATATGTTTTAGTATAATTCTGTCACCATTTTTATGTGACACATACGTATTTGATTATAACTATGCATTTGTACTACTAGTATTGTTACATTGCTACATACATATTATTCGTTTCGATATGCAGATATGTTTCAGTATCATTCTTACACCATTTTATGTGACACATTTATAACTTTTTATGCAGATTAAAATAAAAAATTAAAATGATTTTTTGTAATTTGTACACAAATATATTTGGATTATTTGTGGTCTGATAAACAGATACTATGTGTGTTCCAGTTCACATACATTGCCACAAAGTGGGAATGACAGTGAATACTTACCTGTGTAAACTAAGTGTGACTGTGATTTAATGGCTCTGTATTCAGTGAACAGTATGTCTGAATTAGATAGTAGGCCGTCAGTGAGTGAGTGATAACATTGGGGCAATGCAACTTTGTAAAATAAATGAGTGACTGAGGAATTTAAATAGAGAATAATTGCAAATTTGATATAAAAACATGAATGAAATTGTGTGAGCTGGGAATACCTCTGAATATGACGTTCAACGAAACAAAGTTTACCTTTGGACCAGCAGTTAATTGGAACATGTGATGGCTTAAAATAAGTGTGAATGCATTAATTGGTAAGATGATCTCTGACAAAGCTCCTTTCTCTTACATGATAATCTGTGCCATAACGAGCACACAAACTCACTGCTAGATGAATGAAAATTTCTTTGATAAATTTGTGCTGTGGCAAGTCTAGGCATAATTACATCTGCACATATTTCTAAAATTAAGGAGGAGTGATATTACCCTTCCATTTTCCTCAAAGCTGCCATATGCCATAATTAAATACTAATAAATTAATAAAACTCATTTAATCTCAAGTAATTCCAAGTCATAGGCAAGAGCAAAAGTATGATTAAAGTTAATGTTTGCGGTTTCCATTTCCAATTACTATATTTCCAGATTAAATTCTTCTTCTGGAGGTCTGTTTCGTAGCGGCTGGGAGTCTTATTGAGTTGAGGCTGCACGGAGTGCCAGCTGAGCTGTGGATTTATCCAGCGGCCAGCCATTAAGAGGAATCGTGGAGCTCCCACCAAGGGAAGGACGACAGCAGGTAGAAAGTTCAGATAAGTATTTCATGTGGGATGATCTACGCCAAAGAGGAGCCGTCTGTTTTGTATCGTAAACGATGGAAAGTTATTCTACCACGTTTTTATGTAGACTACCTGTCAGCGCCAGATATGTGCCGTGAACACGAGGGAGCACCGTATCGTGGTGTCCTTTCTTTCGCAGGAGGCCAATACTCTGGAAAGCGCTACACTTAATGCAGTGCAGAGTCACTATCTCTAAAGTGTGTAAGTACAAGGAATCTGCAGCTATCAGGCTGGCACCAAGTTAACTGCCTTGTTGCTGAGTTCTTTTTTCCAAATCTAAAATTTATACACATTATCCGATGAAAACTGCTCTTACTGTTTTTTTAACAGTAAGAGCAGCTTTCATCGGATAATGTGTGTAAATTTTAGATTTGGAAAAAAGAAATCGCTGTGTTTATGTGCCTGGTTGAGTACGACATAAAAAGAGGACGGATGGTGGGAGTCAAGAGCTTATTTCTCAGCTCCAGCACTAAAAATTCACACAACTGGTTAACTGTGTTTAAACTGAATATGCAAGGCAGAGTGTAGCCTTTTAGAATGGACATCATTGGTTGGCTCAAATGGTTCAAATGGCTCTGAGCAGTATGGGACTCAACTGCTGTGGTCATCAGTCCCCTAGAACTTAGAACTACTGAAACC
The DNA here is from genome assembly GCF_021461395.2 of Schistocerca americana. Lineage (NCBI taxonomy): Eukaryota > Metazoa > Arthropoda > Insecta > Orthoptera > Acrididae > Schistocerca > Schistocerca americana. The sequence continues at coordinate 520,833,871 of NC_060119.1, read as the reverse complement.
TAACCAACCTAAGGACATCACACACATCCATGCCCGAGGCAGGATTCGAACCTGCGACCGTAGCAGTCGCACGGTTCCTGACTGAGCGCCTAGAACCGCGAGACCACCGCGGCCGGCGATCATTGGTTGGCACTTTGAAGAACCACTGTCGTTCGTGCCCAGAACCTTGCGCAGGCATCACACGCTGAAAGACAGAGTAAAAATTCTGCTTCTTGCTAGGAGCGTTTTGTGGAACAAACTTCCTTCAGAGTCTCTCCAGGGAACGTTTCAGCCGAAAGAGAGACTTTGAATCGGAGAGCTCAGTGATAGCAGCCTTCGTGCAGGCCAGATTTATGACAATAATCAGCCACCGCATCCGGCACTCGGAAGCATCGTTAATGCTCTTTGGTGAGCAACTGCAGCGTTCGTAAATCGAATTATAAGACCAACGCGCATTTTTCAAATTGACATGAGGGCCTTTACGTTTCCAATTCCAATGTACTTATTAGCAATCTGAAGCTCATTATGTACTCAGTCAAGATAGTGGGTGCGTGAATGATACTTTCTGTATTTCTTCCTTTTCATCTTCGATTGATATTCCACAATCACTGTGCGATTGCCACGAACTTGATCGCTCCTCCAGATTTTGACTTTTAAACATATTCATCTCAACCTTATTACTCGATCTTCGGCAACATGCTGTTGTTTTAATTCCATTGTAACTGGTAGTAAGACTTAATTAACGTAACGATTTTATGTCCTTGTCTATTTTTGTTTAACTTGAAGCCCACAGTAAATCGTAGTAAATAGGCCTTTACAGTGGCCATTTCTCATTCATTATTTTGGTGAGGACTATTTTGTCATCTTGTGAGGTACAACAGCCATGTCTTTGTATATAGAGCCATCCCTGCTTAAGAAATAAAATTCGTTAAGCTATACGTAGTGCAACAGCTGTAAATAGATTCGCGTGGTTCTATTGGGAACTAGCTGATTATCGGTAAGCTCACACGGAAGAGCTCTTTCTGACAACATCGAGGGTATGTCGATGGCTCAGTCATAACTACACAAAAGTCGTTTGGATGTAATTTTATAAAGCTCAGTTGGTGTACAATATCAAGTGATAAAACTAGACTGACTCTAAATACTGTTTTTCCCTCGATTTTCTATTAAAAAACAACATGGCGCAATATTATTTTGATGCTTTCATTGAAGTAGCTTTTTTGATTTTCCATTTGCCATTGCATTATTCAGTCGATTGCATGCTCATATGGAGCCTTGGCTGGCGGAGAAGATCCATTGGGACACCGAGACTTTAGAAGACACGAGGTAACTAAATTAGGGGACATATGGGTATGAAGGGCGTTCACCTTGCTAGCTGGTCAACATAGCTCTCCACATGCAACAATTCGCGAGGAACAACTTGTGCTCTCAAATAGGGCTTACTAACGGCAAGTCCTTGCGTTCGCCACAACTCACTGAATCTCAGATAGTTGGTGAAATCTTGCGACAATAGAAATAACAAGTAACATAAATTTTTTGCAGACAGATTTTGTTATAGAAATGAACGTTGTAAAGCGACGGAGATGTCTATTAACTAGGTCGGTTAGAGAAAGGAAGAGAAAAGAGCGCAGTACGCCGTGGTAAATGATGAGCGTGAGGTTGCAAGCAGAGACAAGGGAATATGCTAAGGGACTTCATTAATGTACCTTCACTTTAAAGGGAACGATGAGAAAAGAAATGAACGATACAATATGTCCGGAAGATTATAACAGTGTATTTTCACTCCCAGCTAATAAACAATGAGAGAATTCTCACACAGACAAAAATGTTAAAGGGTGTAATGAAATCTGAGTCTCACTTAATTCCTTGTCGCGTATATAATTCTTTAGTGGGATTGAATTTTAGCCAGCGGCTTCGACCTACCAGAGATTAACATTTAATCGGCGGTGAAATATTGAAATTAGGTGCCTCTTGATTATTCAGTGTGAACAAAGCGGTTAATTGAAAATTACATTTGAAATTCGCTTAAACGAATACCTCGACGAAGCAGATATTAAACTAAATTTTATCTTAATTATTGCTAAACCAGTGTCCGATAGCACTAATCAAAATGAACTGATCCGTGTGCTTACCACCAGCGCAGAGCAGAGCTTAATGTCCTGTGTACTGAGGTCGTAGGGACATCAATATTTCCTGTACAGTACATCCAGATATTCACGCCGAAGCTCCTGACTGCGCGGTGCGATAAGCGAGCTTCAAACGAAGATGTAAATGCGACCTTTTTAGAGGAACCTTGTAATAAAGTACGCTATGTAAGATCATTAAGTCAGTGTGGTCTTTGTCGAGTAAGACTTAAAAAGGAAGGTAGGTCTTGTTGATGGCGATGTCAATAAAGTAGATCAGTTGGGGAAAGGAAAAAGAAAGAGTGTAATACGGATACATTAACGCCTAGAATTTAAGGACGAATTTCACGTGATGTACAACTGCCAAGTAACACAGTTGATGAAACTTGCACGATGTGCAGAAAAAACTTCTACAGTGTGGTACAAAAGGTCACAAAGTAATAGGCAAGGGGCCAAACCTTTATTCAAAGACAATAATTACACTGAAGTCACCGCGATTTATGGTGGTCTCCCGAATATTAACAAAGGCGAAACGTGCTTCATAACAGGTTATGTGGTCAACACGGACGGCAATGTATGCCCTGCCGGTAAGGAGTCCATGCGCTAGGGCGTTTACTCCTCCATCAGCGCCGTTTCACAACTGTCGCATGGTGTTTGGTGCACGTGGAAGTGCTCCAATACGTCTCCCCAACACGTCCCACACCTGCTTGATGGGATTTAAGTCCGAGAAACGGCCAGTCTATCCATCGGATATCCTCTCGTTCCATGAGCTCCTTAACAGTTCGATGAGGTCACGCATTGTCATCCATGAGAGCCAGAGCCCAGCGTAAACCTAAAAAGACGCAAATTTTGGCATACCGTCAGAGTAACGTCTAACTGTGAGTGTATCGTATTCAAACTACTTGGAGGTCACTATGCCAAAGCAACATTATGGCCGCCCACCATAACACCTAAACCACGAAAACGATTGTGTCGGACAATGTTCCTGGGTGTTCCGACCTCTCAGCATAAGAAAGTACGCAATGTAACTGAAGATCGTTGTCTAATGTGATGTTTTGGGTGGTCCAGGTATTATGATGTGAGAGACATATGTTCAAATGTGTGTGAAACCTTATGGGACTTCAGTCCCTAAGCATACACACTACTTAACCTAAATTATCCTAAGGACAAACACACAGACCCATGCCCGAGGGAGGACCCGAACCTCCGCCGGGACCAGCCACACAGTCCATGACTGCAGCGCCGTAGACCGCTCGGCTAATCCGGCGCGGCTGTGAGAGGCATAGTGTTGCTTGGATGACTGACCCGCAGATCGCTGACGCGGTACATCTATCGGTCAAAAAACCGCCTCTAGCTTTTATTTAACACTTCCGGGAGAGTTATATTCCTGAACTGCTCAGAAATAAAAAATCACTGTGCTCTTACGGACAGTAAATGCACAATGGGCTAGCTTTTACTTAAGGGTTAAGTGCAAAGAACAGCATAAAGTTAAATGACAAAATTAGTGATCAAGACAGAAGCAAATTTCACTTAACTTGTGCCGGTATTTTGAATGAAAAGAAAAAGGAAGTAAGAGAAAAGTCCCTCTCTGAAGGTTCCGCAAAATGGGACGAAAAGAACTCCGATTCATTACAAGTGACTGTGCGCGTTTTTAGTGCATCGTGTCTCGTATTTACAGGAAACGAGTCATTCTTCTTTTTTAATATTTGATATGAACTGCAATTATTCAGTGGTCTGGATATAGGGAGCACGCTTTATTCAGATCATACGCGTCCAAAAGTCATCTCTCCTATCAAAACTCTTAATTGATTCCCAATATGTTTTCAGCATTTTAGTAGAACAAAGCACTTACCAAGCAAACAAATCGTGTTTTGTCAATTAAATGCATTAACAGGCGAGGCAATTACAAACATTATTTCATCCTCTATCGTTAGTAATAGAATTTCTGAAGATTTTTTTTAATAAGTTGAAGCAGACTGGACTGAAAATTTACAAGAGATTTATAAAGGAGCATCTACACACATTCGCGATAAATGCAAGCCTATCACTGAAATTGTTCGATTTTTGAATCAAACTCGAGCTCGCAGTTCATGATGTAATAGATACAATGTACATTCCACTACATTTCAAGTTTTCATAGACTCCCTGTATTCACACTTACTAGAACTCGAACAGGCTGCCTCCGAATGGAGCACCACAACACAGGCTTGCGTCAGCGACCTACCTGATGAAACCGAGTTCCATCAGTTGATAACTTAGCGTCCTCCGCTACAGATGTGGGTACACATGACAGGTGTTGACATGGTTCATCTTGAACCGTTTCTGGAGACGTAAAAAATGTTGTAGATATTACATCTCTTACCACATGTGTTTCATTTCAGTTGAAGGTATTGCTGCCTGTTTTACAGGATATTGACCTATTCTTGAATTTTCTGTGTGAAGCGCTTGTCAAAAGATGTACATACAGGAGCAGGAGAGGGGTATTGAGAGAGGTACTTGCGGGATTTGTGTGGAGAGGGAGGCAACAGAGAAACTTTATACACCATGGAGACAGTTCCGCCATGCGTTGCCATTGTATTCATGGCGGCTTTGCGTTCTACATGTTGCTAAGGAGTATGTCTCCTACTGTTCTTGAGTGTGCTATTTTTATATATGGTCCACTACAGGAGGTACATTGCCTACAAGGAGGCTCTGAGGTGTAAAATAGCTAAACACGTGAAAACTATCGCCATCACAGCTCCGAACCCCCCCCCCCCCCCGCCTGCCTGGCACGCACCCAGTAAGATATGGAATATCCTTTGCTGCAGTGGCATCCCCAGCAGCATGGGGCAGGGCGAGGAACCTCAGAGCTGCACACCCACACAACAAACACCTGCAGGAACAGACACACAGACAAGACATACAACACACCTTTATCGGTTAAACCAGAAGACATAAATACACCACCAACCCCCTCCCCCCCCCCCCTCCCGAGACACGATGGATTGCAGCCCACCACAAGCCACAAAAATGCACCTACTTGGGGACACGCACAATGCCAGAGAAGGTGGGGGAGGAGAAACATCTGGAACAGCAGGAACACGACAACAAGTACACAGACAACAGGACACTAATCCGCACACACACTACCATATACCATCCCAATGACCCACACAACACACCCACTCACTTCAGAGACCACACAGGTAAGCGCCCAAAGCTACTCCACAAACAGCTGACTAATAAGCCAGAGTGATCCAGACGCCAACAAAAGTACCAGCGGCCCCCAACACAACCAATATTCCACAGGCCGACACTCCCAACATCAACCCAACACCCCAAAGAATAATGGAGACATTATTCCCCGGACTCACGACCACTGAAGTAGTCATGTAGATTATTGGGTGTGTCTCACAACTCTTTACATACTTTATGTCGGACTCTCTCAGTTGGGCTAACACACAAACTATTATCAAACCACTGTTTACACCCGTACATGAGTAACATGTCACAGCAGCCCAAAAACGCAAACGTCAACACAAACTCATAGATCCTGTTTTGAAATACCAAGGGGATCATAAACAAAAGAACCAAAATAGTTGCGAAAGTGCATTGGAATCGCCCTTGCGAGGGCAACATTGCTTATGTCTCACAAAGAACTAAATACCCCAAGTTATTGTGTCTATCATACGCGAACACATAGAACACACGAACATCCAGCTCCCTGCACTTGAGAGACTAGAGGCTATGGCCGTTCAGGATCAAGTTCAACGGAGCCAACACAGCCCTGGTATCGCTATACAAACCGCCTAAAAACATACTCACACTCGCTATCAGTGCAGATCTTAACATTGCACCACGGGTAATCGCCGCTGGAGATTTAAACGCAAAACACCCCGACTGGAAATCACGAATACGTACCTCCAACGATAAGCAATTATACGAACATGCACTAGGCCGAAGCTACATTAAACTTGGCCTGGATGTCCCCGCGTACGTGTATGCACAGCCCCACTCAGTCCAAACGTGTTAGACATAGTCTTTATCAAGGGTATCACGCGTACACTCAACCTTAAGGTTGAAAACGATCTGGACTCATACCACATACCTGTAATATTGCACAAGGAAGAAACACTGCAGGACACGGAACCACGCAAAATACTGAACTACAAGGGCGCGAATTGGAACCTGTTCAAGAAAATGCTTGATATTCGTATTCCGAACACTCACGAAATTAACAACACACAACAAATTGATGAGGTGGTGGAGGCTCCCTCTGCTGCTGTCATAGCCGTGTACTACGTGAGTGACAAAAGCGACCGGCAGCGCGCGACAGCTTCAGGCGACTAAACACAACGGCAGGTTTAGTTACGGAAATGTCCTACGTGGGGACGCCCGTGGCGCTGCCTGTTCTCTGCTACAAGTATCGAATTTTAAATTCAAACGTGTTTGAATCTTGTTGCTGCAGCACGCGCGACAGTGAGAGCGACAGCCACTTGTCTTCTCGGCAAAACAGTGGAGAGGACGCGACGACAGCTATGGAATACTTATCATCTAATTTTAAGAAAACTATTCGGTGAAAAAATTTGATTCACTCAGATCTTATAGCTTGGTATCCTTCCTCGATAAAGGTTATTCGTCATAGTTACTGTGCTGCATGTAACTGGATACATGGCTGCACGAAATTTTTATGAATTTGCAGAGGTAAAATCACATTGCGTAGACCTCCCGTATAGTTCGTTTAAAGCTATACATTATTTCGTATGAAATCTAACCAATATATCTAAATTGTATTTAAAGTCGTGACCAGAATGATACCTCTTTTCATTCTTGAGAAATGATTGTTATATCCGCGGAAGGTTCGCTCGCGGCGCTTCCGAATCCTTTCCTGCGCTTCGAGAATCATGTGATTGTAAAACTCGTCGCATCTCATAAACGGTTAAAGATATCGAAACGACGTCTTTTGGAAATGACAGCACGCAGAAAGGACTATTTCATCGTATGATAAACACTCGACACGTTTTTGTAAACGTGTGAGCAGAGCGAAAACAAGACTCCCTATAAATTACATCATGAGGTTTTGTCAGAATTTTCATAGCCAAACAAAGAGAGACACAGGCAAACGGAATATCAAAGTGACCAGCGTGAGATCTATTTTTGCATAAGAACATTTAACTGCTTGAAAGTAATCAGGGTAATTAAGGAAAACTTAATTAAGGAGTTGAGGAAAATTGAAAAATTTCACGAAAAGCAGCTGTCAAGCTGTGTAAATGAAATGTCAAAAAGTTTATCTGTACAGGGCCTAGCTATTTTGCACATCAAAAGATACATTGGTGCGGCATTTAAATGTCATAAAGGCTTCCATCGAATCAAGTACCAAAGTTAGGATTTTCAAGAACAGAAGATGTCAGGAAGGCAAACGAGGAGTCAGTAAGATCATGCTTTCTGAATAAAATTTGAAAATAAAAAACGAAAGAAATCGATCAAATATTTTGTCAGGTGATATGTGTAAAAGAAATAAATAGGTACCGAGCGGGGTGGCGCAGTGGTTAGACATTGGACTCGCATTCGGGAGGACGACGGTTCAATCCCGCGTCCGGCCATCCTGATTTAGGTTTTCCGTGCTTTCCCTAAATCGCTCCCGGTCAATGCCGGGATGGTTCCTTTCAAAGGGCACGGCCGACTTCCCTCCCCGTCCTTCCCTAATCCGATGAGACCGATTACCTTGCTGTCTGGTCTCCTTCCCCAAAACAACCAACCAACCAAATAAATAGGCCAGAGAAACGTTGTACAGTCGTGGACAAAACGAGCGAGACCCCTCGCTTTTTCGTTATGCTGATGCGCACAGCTTTAAAGTCTGCTACACAGCATAACATGCAAGGCGACGAAATGCTGCCAACATACTATGCACAAGCGTGAAATTGAAAAACTCTCCGAAATTTGTCAGACTGTAATGAATATCAGCTAGCTCTAAATATAGAAAAATGTGAATTAGTGCGCCTGGGTAAAAGAACCAAACCTCTAATTTTAGGCTACATCATTAGTAGATCGTCCTTGACACAGTCACGTCCTTTAAACATCTAGGTGTAACGTTGCAAAACGATATGAAATGGAACGAGCACGTAAGGATTGTGGTAGGGAAATGCTGATTAGTATGTTAGCTACAACACCTAAAAACAAGATATAAATGAAAGAAGAAACGCTAATTAGTACGAACTATACTAATAAAAATGAATTTCAGCTTATCGAGATAACATAACTGTTTTAGTAAGTCAAAGTAACCCAGATTGTTACGAATTAGCAAAATATTACGCGCTTTCGGGCACGAAATGGTCTGTGTCAACGTTCAGACCAGTTATACTGGATTACCGGTGCTGACCTTCTATGAAAGTGCGGAAATTTAGCAATGCGTGAAGATTCATAACGAAATTCAGTTAAAAATCATTCAGTGCCACACTTAAGTCAATTCAATTACTGACTGAAGCGGAAAAACGTAGGCAGTGATAAGTATGAAATTCTAGAAGAGTTTCATATCGACATCCGCAGGGCGCCGGTACAGAATAAAGGTAGCGATAACACGTATTGGGGACGCGATAATTTCTTAAAATTCCTTTACTGCTAGTCTATCTGCCTCCATCGAGATCAGAACCAAAAACAAACGAGACCTTCCTTTCAGTAGCAAACACCTTTCACTACGCTAGCAGACAACCTGGGCAAACAGCCCTCTATTATTACCCAAGACATGACTAAGCCGGCAATTTCGCAAGGAAAATGGCAAAATGATCTGCAGTTTCTGTTGCATAGAGCTTTCTGGACTCAAAAACATGTATTGTATAGCCTTATGTCTCCCCTTCTGTGACAATCATTCGGGATGTTTATCGAAAAAACAAAAATCTGTTATTAGCGAGTAAATTTAGTAGGGTAATTCTACACCACCCCAGGAAATAAACGGCGACGTAGCTGCCAAACGTATTCCACAATGTTTAGAATTCTCCATTAGACGTGCCACAGCCAGAAAACGTTCATTAGCCGAAGTGTTCCTTAAGGTAGCTAGCAATGGGAATGCTCGCACATCTAAAACGCAGTGGCATTAATAGTGGTATCTGAATTACCACGTGTGTGGGCAAATGGATTTTATTTGCATTCATGTCAACGTGATTTGGATCGAAAGCGTAGCTACGATTAATATGCTGATGTATCGACTGCAACTGGAACATTTCGAATAAAGAGTAGGGGAAATTATTATGCGGCCCTCATCTTCAGTAACTGTGGTAGCTATTTTCGTTGTTAGGATTTCGTCACGTAAATCGGTGAAAATGGAACCTTATTAGTCTCACTTTCTTGACCGTCTATTTGTCTATCCAACCCTTAAAACCTGTTTACCTCGAGTACGGGTGGCCATCATAAGCGGAAATCTAATGCACTTCCTGAAGTATGCGGTCCCTTGGTGGTGTAAAAAAGTGAGCTATGTCAACGCAATCTAAAGATACGGCCGTTTATGTAAAGAAAATTTACGAGAAAGGTCGCAAAATTGCTATATCAACTAAGCGACCAAACTGCTTAGGTCATCAGTCCCCTAGACCTAGAACTACTGAAACCTACCTAACCCAACACACATCCATGCCCGGGGAAGGATTCGAACTGACGGCGCAAGGAGCAGCCCGGTCCGCCATATGAGGCCGTTGAGCGCACGGCTAACCCGTGCCGGCAAGCTGTTAATACCATCTGGTGTTACTAAAAAGTTATTCACTTCTGGTGAATGATTTTCTGCACAGTCCATTTAAGAAAGAATAACTAAAATATATTTGATGTTACGGAAGAGGAAGGACGCCTAATTCATTTCCCCTTGTCTTTATTCATAATGTTAGATTCGCAATCTGAGCGTACATACTATCCATAACCACACTTTAGATCCAAGTCATAGTCACATATATGCGAATACAAACATTGGCTTATACTTGAGGTATTTCGTTTCCCACGAAGTGGTGGCAGACAACGCTATGGCGTCTTCGAAGCGCGAGTTTCTCCAGTGCTAGCTATCTTACCACATCAGCTAAGCTAACTTGCGTAGTATGTTGGTAGCACTTCGTCGCCTTGCCTGTTATGCTGTGTAGCAGACTTTAAAGCTGTGCGGGTCAGCATAACGAAAAGGCGAGGGGTCTCGCTCGTTTTGTCCACGACTGTACATGCCTTTGAATGATGCTCGAAATCATGAACAGAAAATGACGTACATCAAACGTTTTCCTAATTTTTTTATTTCATACTTTTAGGCAAATCGTTTCACAGAACGTTTGACTTGCTTTTCAAAAACTTTGTATCCTTTACTTTTACAGACTATTAAGATTAACTGAAACGCTTCGTCTTAACACTGGCTGCTGATGAATTACGTTTGCCACATCAAATATCTGTAAAATTTCATGGTTGTTATAGTAATTTATTAGGAATTTAATGCGTGTGATTTACTGGGATAGGTGTGTACACACGTAAAAATCAAGTACTTTGGAACGACCTTAAAAATATACTCCGCGATGCAATGTAACAGTATACAGAATTGTAGCTCAGTCAGTTAAAATAAAGTGGCAGGAATCGAACCCACGACCCTTCGCTACCGTTACTCCACAGCTCACTCTGTGTTGGCTATGTTCATTCTCGTTATTTATGCTAGTCAGTCATTCTTCCGCATTTATCGGCTGTTAAAAGTTCCGCTCATTCACATGTGTTCGAAGAATTGTCTGGTAATCTTCGTAGTTCATTATATAAATTATGAAATTCTCCATGAAGATTCCTCCCTTTGTAAATTTCATGCACTTCATTCCTTTTCCCTTTATTTTCCTAAGCAAAGCTAATTTTGTAGCCTTGCTCTCCACCTACAGTATACTAAAGTTTAGGGGCGCCGTTTAATAGAAACAGCTGGTCTGCTCTAAGCAACCATCTTGTAGCTCAGCATGGTCGCTCGCACGCAGGACTCTCGACCTTTTCACCCGAAGCTGCTGGAATGTCGCGTTATCCAGGCGTCGCTCGCTGTCGGTCGCTTCTATCGCTCACGTAGGAAACGGCCTAAGACACGATGTCTCACGCCTTTCCTCATACAATACCACAACAACACTCGACCACCTAGCCCCAGAAAATCCTGGGGCTTATCTCAATGAGGAACCATCTCAGTAGATATTGACAGCGTAACAGGCGCCCGATCTACAAGCTGCACATTAACAGACTCCAGGAACTAATACGGGAGAAAATACAAACATTTAGAAACGAGCAAGGGGGGTAGAAATTCTCAGGGCTAGATACCACTTGCCCTGGCGTGTGGAAGCTAGCCAGAGACTTACATTGCTACTCTACAAGGACCAGAAGGCCCTGTGCACTCCGCAAAGCAGAAGTCAGAGCTTATGGCCACAACATTTGCAGCGACCTTTATGCCGAATCTGGTTCCTTCTGACCCAATATTCACACTTGAAACGGACCAGGAGGTTACACGACTTGGAGCCCAGCCCACGCGCTACGAAAACAGATGTACTAGTACAAATCATATTACTTGGGCTGTCAAGCATACAAATGCTAGGAAAGCCCCTGGTTCCGATGGCATTAAAAGCCGTGTCCTCCAGGAATTCACGCATAGATCCGTAGAATACCTTGCACACATAACGAATGCCATCTTAGAACACCAAAACTTCCTTGACTTTTGGAAGGCGGCCAAGGTCTGCCGTGCCCGCTCAGGAAGACTGTTGAGAAGGTAATACCAAAACGCATCACTAGGCACTGCATCGACAATGACACCCTAAGACCATAGCAGTTCGGCTTTAGGAATCATCACTCAACAATAACACTACATGCACGCCCGTAAATTTCCGAGAGAACGCATGAACACATGAAGACACGACACCTAAGTGACAGCAGCGGTGGGCAGGACAAAAGAGGACCCGACGTGTCTCCCTGATCAGCCAAAGCTTTCCATGCATATTTGACAAGCTAACAAGTGGGACTCATATCAACTGCAGTGGTACAACATATGACAGAGGACGACAGAGCGGTCTTAACTCTGGGGGAGAATTATGTGAATAGATACTTAACATATATGACAGCGTTCCTTTCGTTTGTTTTTTTTTTTTTGTTTTTTTTTTTTTTCAGGTGAGGCAATTTTATATCAATAACAAAATGAACAAATTTTCAGGCACTGTATGGATAGCGTTCCACATTGGATGTCTGACTCTAAAAGTGACGGTGCGGAGTAATGATGTGTTTCAGTATTTGGGGTGTCAGTCATTTTCTCATTGAAGGAATCCTCAGAGCGACGATGTGTCGAAAACTGATATTTTCATATCAGTTCTGGACGACAGTGAGGACTTCCCTGGGTCTTTCTTCCAGCAAGATGGTGCACCACCATATTACGACACTGAAGTGCGCCGTTGGTTAGACCATCAGTTAACTGGACATTGAATCGGTCGACGTGATCCGGCAGGAATGGCCACAAAGGTCACGAGACTTCACTGCAGTGGACTAGTATCAGTGGGGCCATTCAAATCGATTATGCACCAGTTGAAAATCAGTAATGGCCATCGTCTTAAAAAATAAGATTACGTTACTAACAGATAATAAGAGACACGTTGTCACGTGTTAGCTAAAACTGGTTAGAGTAATTGTCTTTATGTGTCGATACGGAAGGTCGATATGACAATGAGTCCTGTTACTGCAGAATCATATAATACCGTATGTACGAATAAAATAAACATTAGTCATTTCTTTCACCATTTGTACGAAGACTTGCTATTCGTGATTCGACGGAGATACGAGAACACCCCGTTAGTGTAAAATCACATGATATAAAATCACATGATACCATTTACATATCCTTTAGCTGTTCCACACGCTATAATTAGTCTCGGCATCGAGAATAGTTTTATAAATGGTAGGACGCCAGCGATACACAAGATGCACACGACGTCGAGTGATCTCGCCGACTGAGTCTCGTCCTTCCATATCCTCGACTTATACAGCAACGCGCAAATGTGATTACGGTATCGACTAATAACGAACAGCAGAGCAAGAATTTCCAAAGTCCAAGCCGTTGCGCTGTACACGGGCTATAGTCTCAATGGCAGTCCGCGTACTCAGCTGATTACGAGAACAGTACGCTTACAAACAGAAAGGATTTCTGGGTGAAGATGAGACTAGCAATTAAAACAAATTTCTGGCAGATCAGTGTAATTTATTAACAAATGTGTTGCATCCTTAAGCCCCTTGTTCACAATTTGTATGTGACTTGCTTTTCACGTTTCATTGTATTTCAGCTCTTGAACAGCCACATTCCATGAGGACACTATGTTTTCTCAGCGCTCGGAATGGCGGTGGGACTTGGACGCGAGCCCAGTTCTGCGGGTAATAATCGGTTTGACCCGTCACCAGTCCTCGTTGTTTGTGCGGCGGGGTGACTCGTAGTGACGCGGTCTGGTCTGCTCTGGCAAACTATGCTAATTACCGAGATCTCGGTATTTTAACGCATGCGGTTGGCGATGAGTTTTGCGGAACTGGAGCACCCATCCAATTAAACGACGTACGCGTCACACAGAGGGCGCTGCATTCACCGCCGTGTCTCACAATTTACACGGGTAATGATTCGCCAGACGGGGCGCTTTTGTAGCTCCTAATTGGACACCTTTCACGGTGCGCAGAGATTCTTTTCATGTGAACGGACGAATTGCCCTTTTCCTCCCTTCTGCAGCCACTCTAGTGTTCCTCTCTATGCGGCAGCGTTCTGCTCCCGCAGTACCGTACAGTGTTTCACCGTATCTCCGCCGGAAATCCTGCTGTACGACGGGGAAGTCTTGTTAAGGCGTCCACCAGAGCAGAGAATAATAATGGAATCGGTTAATCAGACGAGACACTCCGGACAGGAGCAATGCCGTAATTGTCGTGGGTGGTTTGAAACTTTGAGCAGCTCCCGTAAGAAAGTGAGCCGACGATTATTAGCCTTAGCCTTACAACAATCCGAAGTAAGAAGTAAATCCGAGCATCAAATCTCAAAAAGATAGTCTGGATAGAGGAGTGTACGGATTTTCGTTGTAAGTTGGACAAAAGAGACGCTGTGTTGGGATAATATTTCTCCTGTATGCGCTTCATTCACGTAGAGAGTTTCACTGTACCCGTTTATTTCTTAGTCAAAGTCCACACACCCCACGTACCCCAAATCTTACACAAGGGAATGAACAACCATAAAATAGAATGAGATTTTCACTCTGCAGCGGAGTGTGCGCTGATATGAAACTTTTCAACCATAAAATACGTTAATACGTTAAGCCTACGTTTTTCCCATGAAAATAATGGACTCCTGAAGAGTGTGATCAATAATTTATGAAATACTTTATCAACACAACATTAGGATGTCTGAACATGATCCTGAATAAATGCACTTTACATCAGAACTATGTTTATTAATACCCTAAGTGTACTGCACTTACAAATCATTCATATTACTTGAATTTTGCTTGTATTCAAGTCGTCGAAAAGCCGTCAAATAAAAAAAAAAACTTGTACCAGACGGCCGAACCCGCCAAAAGGGGACTTTCCGCCAAATATGCGTCCCGCCAAATATACGTCACGCACATTTCATGTTACTGCTGATTAGACTTCGTAACGATCTGTCGTACAACCCTGCACATTAAATGCTTATATTACACTTGAAAATCATTCCATTGGAAATTTTACAATCTAAAACATTTGCTTTACCACGTGACCAGTAATGAGTCACTTTTGAAAACAAATGCTTATTTATTGCATTCGATCCCGAGATCTACACATGAAGTCCTACAATTTGGTTCAAATGACTCTGAGCACTAAGGGACTTAACATCTGAGATCATCAGTCCCCTAGAACTTAGAACTACTTAAACCTAACTAACCTAAGCACATCACACTCATCCACGCCCGAGGCAGGATTCGAACCTGCGACCGTAGCAGTCGCGCGGTTCCGGAATGAAGCGTCTAGAACCGCTCGGCCACAACGGCCGGCTCACACAATTTAAGGCATGACTTTTACCTTCCTGCATTTTTCCTACAACCGTTTAAATATACCAAGCCATCTATTATGCACTTCTTTCTTAGAATTGTTCTAGTTATTTTTCAGCTACAATCGTTTTCACAATATAATATTCATTAAACAACTCTCCATTATCAATTTCTACACTGCTTTCTTCTCGAAACAATGGACTACTTGATTTTATGTCACTACATAGTAGCTTGTTTTTCAAACTGCTCCAATGAAGTTAGTTATAATATCAAAACTGCTTCCGCATGAAACCAAATGTTCAAGCGTTACATTCTAGAATAAATGAACATTGGAACAAAACATGCTTTGAAATGCTTGATCACTACCATAAAATTCCTTCAAAATAGATTTAACCTTCAAACTCACAATATTTTTTAATCTCTGTCATGAGTAATTCTTAACGAGGAATTGTCTTTCCAAGGCAGGTATTCCGCTTTTCAAATTTGTTAAATGCTTGTTTCAAAAACATTAATGTGACTATGAGCAAACCATAACTGTTATTCAAATTCCTCATTGTTGAAAACTGGTTGTAAAGATAAATAACCACCTCACTAGGAGAGGAAAAATAATTTTAGAGCAGAATATAAATTAAAAATTCTGCCACGAGTAGGAAGTCTAAAACCAGAAGAAACTTCGTTGATTTTTTATTACTGATATCAATCGATAAACTTAAAAAGTTTACATGGTCAAGAACTTCCTTAAGAAGTCGTTTTCACTAAGGAGTCGATATATTATTTGCAGTGATTTCGGCTTGGTTCACTTACAAGCAAAAAACGGTCTCTTTGCCTTTTTGGGCGGGGGGGGGGGGGGGAGGGGGGACGAATGATAGGCTCAGAATACGGGGATCACAAACTTAAAGGTTGTTGCTTGCATTCAGATAAGAATAAAAGCAGACACGACGTAGTCACCAGGTGTAATAAAAAAAGATGTATATCTCACTGACGATTACCGAAACGAAACTAAAAATTAAACTAGCTTTTTTACAAAATGATGAAGAAATTTAACACAATATGAAAGCCACTTTAGAATTTCGGGTGGTCGTAAACTAAAACGACCTAGAATGAAAATGGACACAAAACTGTAATTCAACAAAATCAGTCGAAGGTAGATCAAAACTGTCTATTATGAGAATTTATAGCATTAAAGAATTGGGAGGCATATCAAATTAAATAAAGCAGAAAGGTCAACGTCTTAGAAAATGAAGACTATGCTGTCATAGAACTAACATGCAGTTATTTCATAAAGGCACTTCACCAATAGCAAAATACGTCTCGTATATGAAGAACGCGAAAGAAAAGTAAATATCTCGTGGAACACGGCAGCTATTGAAGAGAACAGATTTTCTCCCAAACCATTATACTAACATAAAAGATACTCAACTACACAAAACTGTCCAGTAATATGTCTGAAAGGATGTGAGGTGAGACAATGAATATTTGGCAATGGTAGAAAATCGAAACAATAAGAGCGTGATGAAAACAAACAGGAACTTGTATTATCAGTTATGCATCGTAACTCACTTACAAAAAAATTTACAAGGATACGAAGATTTTTTGAAAATAGTTTCTAATTCAGGAATCAAAACAAAGAAAATCAGATATTCCATAAATAACGCAAATCTGGTACTTAAATCCATTCGAGGTGTGCTAAAACGAAATCCACCGGAAACAGACGGTATTGTAGTAGAGGTGATTAAACCTGTAAGAAAATTGATAGAAAAGATACAAGGTTGGCTGATTTTGGGGAGGGGACCAAATAGGGAGGCCATCGGTCCCAAAAAGGTACATGCAAAGTTGTCTACGGAATATCTTCGAAAGACGACAGTTCCCAAAACTTAGAACAATGGTGTCCTTCCTTTTTTTTTTTTTTACTTCACATAACAAGAAACTGCGAACTGTTTTAAGTTCAACAACATGGAATTTTTTCATAGTAGTTATCGTCTTCTACGCAACAATTACATGCCCACTGCATCTGTGTTTCACTCAGTACGACTGGTTTACATATGAACTAATAAGTGATTAATGGGACTTAGCCGCACGAACAAAATAATCAAAATGGAATTTTCATCTGCAAATTACATGTGCATTCCAATTATCGAAAAAACACAGACACGTGCAAAAGAACGGACACCACGTGAAATCCGCAGCTGTGATACATATTGTGTAATTGAACGTGAAATGGGGGGGGGGGGGGGGGTAAAGGAAGGGACGGAACTGATGACATCAATGCGGAATCAACGGCTAAGAAATCAGAACTGCTTAGTAGACAGTTGCTCTAAACACCGAACAGTCCGGACAGAGTGTTAGAGTGTTTATGGCCAATGCGCAGACATTTCCACTTAACACCATTATCCACAATACCCACCCATGTCCTCCATGCTCGCAGATTTTAGATTCTCCTCCATGGGCAATGAATCCACAGCCTTGACGGTGGATACCTCCAGCGGGTATCTAGCGAGTATGGAGGACGTGGATGGGATTGTGGGTAATGGTGTTAGTGGGAACGTGAGTCAGCTAGGGAGCGTGCCGAGAAATCGACATAGTCCCCACATTTACTATAAAAACTCTCTCCAGCTGGTGCAGTGGTTAACGCAACAGCCGAATAAGCAAATGCCGTGTTCGAGTCCCAGTCTGGCAAACATTTTCACTCGTCGCCGATGATTCCGCACAAATTCTCGATGCAGTTGGCTTCATGAGTTCCTTCCGTTCCCTTTCCTTTCCTTCTTCCCCTCCACCTTCAGTTACATAAAATAAAATGTTATCACGAAAGAAATGCTTTTAAGATGGACAACTGAAGCTTGAATCATCATTTAGAGTTGACGTGTAGGTGCGACAGAGCTAACATCTAGGACGCTATCGGATAACTGCTATCGGATGCCCACAAAACGGCTCTTAACTTACGGGAATTGCTTGACTCCTTCATGGGGCAACTTACCTCCGGTAACCCACCAATGACTTGTCGAATCCGTGACAGGTAGAATGGCTGCTCTTCTGCGTGTCTAAGGTGGAGCGACCCGCTATTAAGACGGTTGTCATAATGTCACGAAATGTGATGGAGTCGCAGCAAAATTCACTGAGATCCAGGAAAGCATTTATGTCTAATTCCAGTTCCAGACCACACCTTTATACAAAAGGTAATTGATGTCAATCTATGATGATTATCTTCAGGATCTGAGAACAAACGTTTTGGTATAGTCAGAAAATAATAAGCCAGAAAAATCTTCTTCATTCCATGTAAAAATGTAAGCAGTGGCTTATTGCTTTCTGACTCTACAATCTTTCGCTGGGGCTGCCGATGGCAGCGCAGAGCAGCGGCGGCAGCCTCCGCGCGTGCAAAGGGAACTGGTCATCTTGCCATACATCGGCGGTGTCTCTTCAAAAATAGGAAGACTATTGAAGAGGCATAAAGTTAAATGTGTTTTTCGTCCGCCAGCAAAACTCAGAGCTCTCTTGGGCTCATCTAAGGACAGCCTTGGCCTAAGAAGACCCGGTGTTTACGAGATGCCTTGTAGCTGCGGCATGTCGTACATCGGACAAACTTGTCGCACTGTAGAAGAGAGATGCCCTGAACACCGACGCTACACTCGTCTGGAGCAACCAGAAAAGTCTGCAGTGGCCGAGCATTGTCTCAGTACAGGACATTCTATGAATTATCAACATACAAAAATTCTCGCATCGACGAGTTCGTACTGGGACAGTGTTATTAAGGAAGCAGTGGAAATACGTAGCTCGACGAATCTTGTAAACAGAGACACGGGCTTTCAGCTTAGTTCAGCATGGGATCCTGCACTGGCCATATTGAAGTCGCTTCGAGCAGAGAGGAATACTATTGGTCATAAGACGGACGACGATTCGCCAGCAACATAAATATTCTGTTGACAACGGAGGAAAATCAAGGCGCCTACGTAGACGCGCAGTTTTGCTTGCGGCTTCCGACAGAGGTCGCTGGGGCGGCCGATGGCAGCGCAGAGTAACAGCGGCAGCCTCCGCCCTTGCGGCTTCCGACAGAGGTCGCTGGGGCTGCCGATGGCAGCGCAGAGCAGCGGCGGCAGCCGCCGCGCGTGCGCCGAAGTATTTGGTCCGTCATCCTGTAGGTGGCGTTACTGTCCTTCCAGCTATCAGTTGATATCGTCGCTATTGGCCATCGAATTTGGCGCCTCCACGCATGCGCACTTCCTGCGTAAAACTGGCATAAATAGGGGGTCCTGGTGCTGCCTTAGCATTCTCCACGATGATCACCCCTTCCCTGACGCCCTTAGTAAGGCCAATCACTTTGCCTCCTACCTGTCCGATGTGTTTTCCATCCCTGATGATCCCCAGTTCGATTACTCCCTCTTCCCAGATATCCGCGATCGAACTGACACCTCTGTCCCTCCCCTCGCTCCTGGTTTCCAGTACTTGGACAACATTCCACACACGGACCTTAATGCCCCCATCACCACACAGGATCTCATCGATACACTCCGCACCAAACGCAACACCGCTCCTGGTCACGATCGTGTTACCTACCGTCACCTTCGTGAAGCTCCTGTCTCTTTTCTCTCCACCCTGGCCAGGCTCTACAATGTAGTCCTGTCCACCGGTTACTACCCCGACCTGTGGAAAACCTCCCGTATCCTCATGTTCCTCAAACCTGGCAAACCGCCGTCCGCCGTCTCCTCCTACCGTCCCATCAGCCTTACCTCGGTCTTCAGCAAGGTCCTGGAATCTATCCTCACCCGCCGCATCCACCAGCATCTCCGCCAGCACCGCCTCCTCCCCGTTACCCAGTGTGGCTTTCGGCCGTCATTCTCTTCCGACGATCTTCTCCTTCACCTCACTCATCTCCTTTCCGAACAGCTCAATTCCCGTCGCTCCGCAATCTTCCTCTCTCTTGACCTCGAACGCGCATATGACCGCGTATGGCATTCCGGTCTCCTCTTCAAGCTCCAAACCTTCGCCCTTCCCATTAACTACGTTCGTCTGATCGGTTCCTTTCTCTCCCGCCGTCCTTCCTATGTCACCATCCATAACACCGATTCCTACACCTTTTTCCCCTCCGCCGGTGTGCCCCAAGGCTCCGTCCTATCCCCCCTTCTGTACTTGTTGTACACGGCGGACATGCCGCCGCCGTCACCCCCTGTCCACCTTCTCCAGTTTGCCGATGACACCGCCTTCCTTGCCCTTGCCCCCACCCTGCGACGCTCCCAACGCCTTCTCCAATCCCATCTTGACCGGTTCACCGCTTGGTGCAACCAGTGGTTGCTCAAGGTCAATCCTTCCAAAACCCAGGCGATCATTGTAGGCAACACCACTCCCTCCCTCCGCCTCCTTGATTTCTATCTCACCGTTTATGGCCGTCCCATCGCTCTCACCCCCACCCTTAAGTACCTTGGCGTCACCCTCGACCGTCGCCTCTCCTGGACTCCCCATCTCCAGACAATCCAAGCCAAGGCACGTTCCCGACTCCGTCTCCTCAAGCTCCTTTCCGGCCGAACGTGGGGTTTGGACCCCTCCACCATCCTCCACACCTATAAGTCCCTCATCCGCCCTATCCTCTGTTACGCCCATCCAGCCTGGATCTCCGCCCCCCCTTCCTTTTATAAATCCCTCCAAATCCTTGAACGCCATGCTCTCCGCCTTGCCTATCGCATCCGTCTCCCTTCCCCCACGCGGATCCTGTATGACCTTATCCCCTTCCCCCACCTCCTCCTCTTCCTCGAAAGGCTACGAATCCTCTACACCTCCCGTAAACTTGATCCTCCTCACCCGCTCGTCTCCCCGATCCTCTCCCACCCCCGCCCGCTGCCGCGCCTGTACTCCCATGTCCCACCCGGTCTCCATCTCTCCACCCTCCTTACCCTCTCCCAAGGTGGTTTCCGCCAGCTCCCTCTCCCTGATGATGTCCTCGTCCCCTCCATCTACCCCTCCTATCCACTTTGACCCTGCCCCCCCTCCCTCCTGGTGTCCTTTCCCTGCGGCACCCTCCCTCCTTTCTCTTCCCTTCCCTTCTCTCTCCTTTTCCCCCATCCCCTCCCTCCACCCCTCTTCTTCCGGGCTTCCCCTCCCCCTTCCTCTCTCCCCCCTCTTTCCCCAGCCCGTGGCGTCCCTGCTCTCCCCTCTCGCTTTCCCTCTCCCCCTCCTCCTCCTCCTCCTCCTCCTCCTCCTCCTCCTCTCTTGGCAGGTCCCCGGACTCGCACACGCATCGTGAACTTTCGCGCGCCGGAGATCATCGCCCTCGGATTAGTGTCTGTGCCGTCGTGTCTGTGCCTCAGTGTTTTTCGCCGTCAACGCTCCTTCGTTCACGTGTGTCATCTACCTCGTCAGTGTTTGTGCCCAGTGCCGACGGTTTTTCTTGTTTGTTTCGTCAAGTGTGAACGGCTTCATGTTTTTTAACTATTGTATCTCCTGTTTTTTAACCGCCATTCTGTTACTTGTCTGTCTCCCTTTCTTTTTTCTTGTACTGCTTATGGCTGAAGAGCGGAGTACACTGTTCCGCTGCCAGCCTACCTTGTATGGGGTGTCCAAATTACAATAAAGAAAAAAAAAAAAAAAAAAAAAAGCTGCCTTAGCAGTGTGTTCGTCGCACCTGAAGATGTCGGCCAGTTGCGCTGACGAAATATTGTGGAGTTTTCACTATGACATCCGACGTCTCGCCCGAGAACCATACATACAACATGTCCGTCGGGAAAGCCTCAAGCAACACAATATTTGCATAGGTTGACTGAATTGTGAAGAAACTCCTTTGCACTCATATCTCCAAGATGGTTATATAACTTTGGTTGCTAACTGAAAAAGAACATAAAGTACTCGTAACTTTTCAGTTCATTCGCGTACACTTCAATTGGAAATTAAAATGTCACGCACGGTACATTTCTATCTCTCCCCGCTTCTTATAGATTCTCCTCTACGATGCAATGTCGCGTTCAGGGCGGGAGCAAATGCTGTATCTTAGTTGGTACTGCGAGCATACTGTCATCGCACCTTACGCAACGTTTGATGGCTTCAGTAGCGCGCTGGCGCTTGTAATTTGATTTGAGGCATTGTCGCCCGAGTTGTTCATTTTCGCTAGCGCGGACACCAGGCAGTCACCACGAGCTGCGACCCGTGTAACAAACAGAGAATTTCGCAACGTAATATAGATCGCGTTATATGTAACGCGCTAATGATTGTACCAATGCTTTCTTCAACAGTGCTTTGAGTATTGTGGAGAATCGCGCGAAAGTATTTTTATAGATGTCCTCCTTCATGTGGGGTACCAGAGACAAATTTTTTTAAAAAGATATTGTAAATATTCCCACCTCGGTTGTTGCTGGAAAGTACTCACTTTATTCAGTCTTTATTAAAGCTTACATGATTGTCCAATTTCGGCCCCAAAGGCCATTTTCAAGTGAAGTATGCGTCAATATATTGTAAAATTATCCGCTTGCAAAACGGTGGATATGCTATACGTTGATACGGACTGCATTTGAAAATGGCGTCTAAGGCCGAAATTGACCAATCGTGGCAACTTTAATAAAGATTTAACAAAGTAAATACTTGTCAAAAACTGCCGACTTGGAAGCCTTTAAAATGTCTCATTTTTAAGGAAATGTACTGTATTCACTAAAAAAATGGAAAATGTTGTTCCTCGTCGTGTTTCTGTACACACGAACAAGAGTTATTATCAAGTTATTTGTGATAGTATCACTAAGGCACTTCAGTTACATTACGAACCTGGACTACACTTGTATAAAAGTATTAACAAGTTTACCTACAGTACGACGCCAAACTTATAAACTTTACTGCAGTTCTAGGTTGCAACAAAAAAGTAAAAGTAAGTAATTACCTCACTCGTATCACAATGCATAATTAGTAAATAGTTCGGAACACACGTACAATTAATTCAAAAATGCAAAGTGCAGTTGGTTATTTTCAGGAGTCATTTTCGGAATATACTCAAGGGTATTTTGGAGTTTGTGGTACTCAGTACGTTATTCGGAACTCACCCTTCTATCTATGTAAGTAACACTGTCAACTGCGATCTACGGCTGTATGGACAGTGAACGGTTGCGACCTATGTATCGTCGAAAGGTGAGTGACTAACACAAATTGTGTCGTGCCCTGGTTGGCTATTAGTGAATATACAAAACTATCATGCACGTTTTTATTTTGTGGATAACCATGATATAGGCCCTTGGACATTTCCACAGTAAGAATATCTGAATTTGCTATGAAACTTAGAATCATCACTATAATGTTTCACGAGTGTACGCCTGACAAAGACATCAACATCTCTGGGTCAAACACCGTGACATGTCACACTTGGTATGCAAACTGAGGCCACTACGATGCTCACACGACCCAGGGGACGACAGAACACTCCGATAAAGGACGTAGTTTTTTTTTACTTTTTTACACATCCATAATTGGGTTTTACCGTCGGTATGTTCGCCGTTGAAGTATTTCGCAGCGGTGCTTTCGACAGGCCGTCAATCGGTGTTAAAGAGGCTTCGTCGAGGCCAATAAAAGTTTTACAGTGACACACCAGTGAAAAGTACGCTCCAAAGTGTCAGCTGAGGCACCTACTGCATTATGTTCCAACATTGAGAAGTCAACCATGTTTCCGAAAACATAACATTCTCGAAATACACAAAATAACATTTGCTAAAAATTTTGGTTTCCTCATAATATCCACCTACTGTAGTTTCATCTATTTATCAGTTCCCTATTCTTGTCACTTTTGTTCTTAATATCACTAAGCGATATGTTCAGTATACGTATCTCGATGCTCCTACGTTTGCAGCTCCTTTCCTGTAAAGGTACGCCCCTACTTACCGATAGCTGAAGGGATGGAATGCAGATCCCTGAGGCTGGGCTTCAAAATCAGCCATCCCTGATACTACACATTAATGTCTGCAATAGCTTGTCTCGTTTTATTCATTGTGAGAACTATTGTCAGCTCTATGTCAGATAAAGAGAAGTTTGTAAAAGAAGAATTGTAAGGACAGTGAAGCACGTATTCGAGGTATTCAGTATCTCACAGTCGCAAACTGGTAAAGGCACACTCATTCCCTATGTGTGAACTCTAAGAGGGATTTTACAGTTAGAATTACTCTTTCGGAAAAACATGGGAAAGATATGACAGGTATCAATGGAAGTTTGCTATCTATTGGCACAGGTATCGTATGCCGCCAGGAGAGTGTTTTCCACATTGAGAAAGTGACTGGAAGCACTAATATTCTAGCTTACAGTCATATTGAAACTAAATGGTAGAATAATTTGATGCTTGATTTACATTTACTGAAATGTATTTTTTCGCTAAACAGAAAACTTTGCTAAACTTTCTGGTTTTAGACACCAGTGTTATAGAGTGAGGTAACTTCTAACAATATTATATTTCTCAAGATTATACTATATAACACCTCATTTCTCTTATTCTTCTGTCTGTAACTTGGTGTATTTATTTATTTTATTTTATTTCTGAATTACATAACAGCATCATTTGCAACATCTTCGGTTTAGCCTCACAGTGAATCCATTTCATTTGTTTTGTGGTTAAACCCATTAATAAAATACCGAACGTTTTAACATTTGCTGTATGGTTTAATTTCAATCTACTTTGAAGGAAATATAAAACTCTTTCTGTGAAAATATTCTTCTTTCTGTTGTGGTTAGTAGTGGGACAATAGGGATTCTGGAAAACTTTTGATATGAAATTGCTATGTTAATTAATTAAATTAATTAAATTAATTAAATTTATCAACTGATTACCCCCCCCTCCTCCTCCTCCTCCTGAGAAATCCCCTGGTCCTCCCTTCTGCACCCCCAATACCCCATCTGAAAATTGGTGGGAAAAAGACTATGCCTGTGCTGAGCTTCAGGAGAGGACAGACATAGGAAGGATATTTTCTTTGTTTTGGATGTCACCCTGTCTAAAATTTGCTGGAAAGTTCTGTTCTTTTGCTCCCCCCCCCTCACCCCACCTGGAAAAATAGTGGGAAATGCTCAGTCTGTGCTGAACTGTTGGACAGGAAGGTGTAAGTATTACCCTGTCTGGCATCTGCATGTCCTAATTACATAAGGAACTGCTGTAGATTGGAGGTGTTGTCTTGTAAAATTTTTGTGTGTATGCTTACCTTCATGTGAAGGGATAGACTGAGCTAGTGCACAATGCCATCATCAGATGACATAGTACTCCTCACCCCGACCTCTCCAACCCTCCCAGGAAAAACTGGCAGAGAAACTCACTTGCCTGTGTTGAACTGGGGAACTGGAAGGATCCCACAACAGGATTTCGACAACATTGCAGACGGTGTAATAAAACACTTCTTATCTATAAAATTCATGGGCTGGATACCTGTATCTGGCGGGAAAAGCTCATCAATCTCTACTGTACATTTAATTTTGGAAGATGTAGGTCTTATAAAATACACCACAAGGATGTAGCTAAAATGCACATAGATCACTTTTTTTCTGGTTACACAAGGAATAACATCATGAAAGTGATGTCAACATAAGACACAATATGAAATTACACTGTTAACAACTGCACTGAACATGGCAAAAAAACCTCCCAGTCACATCTCCATGCATATTGCAGCACATCACACATGCCAGACCATCAGGAACCCTTGGAGTCGAGAGTGGTATACTGGGAGGCACCAGTCGTCTGCTGAAGAATGTGAGTTACTGACAGGCTGCCTTTCTAAACTGATAACAAACTCACTTCCTATTTTGTTCCTAAGTCAATGGATGCAGCTGCTCTATGAGCTGGCCCTGATGTGCATATACTGAATCAGCTAGTTCAAATTACCTCCAGGAGAGAATGCTGGGAGAAGCAACCTCCCCACCCCTCCTCCCACCAGTCCACTCCTCACTTATGTTCCTCACCCCTTTGGTTGGTTCCTGTCAGACAGGGCATCAGGTGGTGGCAAGTCTTTGATAGTGATATCTGTAAAATTCCTGTCGAAACACAAGCTCTCTGTCAGTCTCTACTTCTCTCTGTCTCTGTATCTACCTATCTACTTCCCTTCCTCCCTTTCTCTCTCTCCCTCCCTACACCCCCCCCTCTCTCTCTCTCCCTCTCTCTCACTCTCTCTCACTCTCTCTCTCAAGTAGTCACTTTCTGACCTAACCCCTATTTTGTTCTGAACAAAGTAGCAGATACCTGGTAAATCCCCAGCCCCACAGCTGGGCTGTGGATGTTTTGGAAATAGTCCACTTATGCTACCCCTGCATAGTCAGAGTGTTTGGTTACGTTGTGTCAGCTTCTGTGGGAGTCAGCACTGACACAAAGTCTCCTTGTTGATGCCATTTCATGGTGCTGAGCTGGTCGATATGTAGTCAATGCTTTAGGGCTGCTCAGATAAATTAATTAAATCAATACTCTGTGTGAAGGACAATTTTCTCTTGCTTTTTATTGATTAATGCTAGCACTGACATATTTGATGGGAAATTCTGGAGCTATCCAGAATTCGATCCCACGACTGTCCAGATTCCAAAAGCTCCTCTCCCCCTTATGCGATAGTCATGTCGTTTGGCACGAAATCGATTACTTTGAAAGTAGCTGAGTATAATATTGAGAATCTCAAATTTGAACTCAGTTGTGCTGTGTCATTCAACAGTTTGCAGAACACAGGGCAGAAGTTTCACTGGGATGTGCTCACAGTACTGTTAGTGGAAAAAAATTGGTCAATTGGGAATTTGACATCATGATTGGAAGTGGTCCACCATGTGATAGGGTAGTAACAACATTCCAGAATGAGATTTTCACTCTGCAGCGGAGTTTAGTAACAACATTATTTACAGAAATACCACTCCACTTTTCCCCTGCAAGACAGAATCCAGTGGCATGTATTGAGAAGCCCCCAAGGCCAAACACGGCAGTTGTCACCAAATGGACAGGACACTTTGTAAGCACTTACACTTAGACTAAAATGCAATCAGTATTATTTGTCAGAGTTAGGTGTTAGAAGTTGCTGAGACATTCATAGGCCACTGTGCACCACCGCCGCGCATTGGCCATGCCACCACATGCATCATTATCTCCTCATAGCCACATGCCAGTATTATTGGACACTTAGAGTCAGGCACATTGCCACCGTGACTGCCCAGCCATCAGCCAGTCAATTTACGTAGAGGGGTGAGAATAATCGTCCAGCACACTCGCCATATTGAATCTTCTCAAAATTCCACATAGCTATCGCAACACATGTGATTATAAACGCTGCTCAGCACATAGTGAACATTAGCTCGCTATTCACCTGCCCACAGTGTGACACAGTTAGGTCAACTGCACCTGATCACTTTAGGTCCAGCAGCAGCTCACACTTCACACTAGAAGTGTTGTTCTTTCCAGCCACCGGCTACGCCGGCCGCAGTGGCCGAGCAGTTCTAGACGCTTCAGTCTGGAACGCCGCGAACGCTACGGTCGCAGGTTCAAATCCTGCCTCCGGCATGGTTGTGTGTGATGTTCTTAGGTTAGTTAGGTTTAAGTAGTTCTAAGTTCTAGGGTACTGATGACCTCAGATGTTAAGTCCCATAGAGCTCAGAGCCATTTGAACCATTGTGAGCCACTGGCTACATCCTCCACAGGTCTGGAAACCAAGCAGAGTCATCCTAGGAAACTAGACACATTTTTATCGGTTTAGTAAGTACTAAATACTGTGGATGCTACACCAATCAGATGACATTTTACAAAAGCATAGTATTGGAAATACCTCCTCCTGACAACCGTCTCTGTCGAAATATAAGTTTCCCACACAAATCTACATCCCCCTCATGCCTGGACACAGTTTTCCATGTAAAATCTTTCATACTCGTTACGGTTACCATTGGTTGAAAACGCAGTTTTCCACATCTAATCTTTACTTCCCTTATACTGTACATAGATCTACCCACATCACTTTCTTTGTAAATCTCAGAACATTCACCACAGTAACTTTACACTCCAACACATACACATTCGAGACACGCAGTGCTATTATTGTTTATATGCATATAACATCCAAATAATATATGATATGTCCGCACATGATTTCTTCCCGCTTGCTTTGGAAGTTCTCTGCTGACTGTGGTATTGGGATATTTGCTGTTAACGATTGCAGGTAGACAGTACTCTAAGTAACACACAGAACACACAATTGTATACAAGCAGAGTGTAGATTATACCACAAGATGATACAGCCAGGGAGAACAATGGAGAAAATAGTTAAATGCGTGATAAATGACCTGCCACAACATCTCCCAATCTCTAAAATGCATCATCAGACTATCTTCAAATCCCACCTCATAAAACCCCTCTCAACCAATGATTCCACCTACTTTCTATCATTCTTTAACGCAGATCCACATCAGTTTAGGGACAGATGGTTCTCTTTTCTAGGAAAGCATCCAAGACAGCAGTCAACTTGCATGTATTCCTATTACTTCAGTACACATACAGCAGAACGTTGTTAAAAACTATGCAGACATTGTTCTGTAAGGTTGTTGAATGTAACGTCTGCCAGCTATGCATACCACGGTTTTTTTCCAAGTTCTCAAACATGTTTCAGCAGCTCTGTGCCATCATCAGTGGGTTTATGTTTTATTTAATCTGTAATGTGAAAATTTTTACTATGTGTTCACATTAAAGCTTAAATAAAACAGAAACCCAATGATGATGGCACAGAGGTGCTGAAACATGTTTGGGAACTTGGAAAAAACGGTGTTTTGCATAACTGGCAGACCTTACATTCAACAATTTTAAGTGCAAACACGAAAAACACTAGCAGCTGCACATCTAAATGATAAATATATTCAATAAGGTATTTCTTAGCTGTCAGCACATGGTTACAATTGGTAGAGAGTACAGAGAAGCACATTGTAAATATTGTTTAAAACGCTTCAACAGTCTTGCACAGGGTCCACCATGCGATCCATTTGGTAGGACCAGAAGTTCACAGAGAGCTTCAAATAGCATGGTACAGGTCCGTGCTGGACACCAATATATGTGTCATCCACTGACACATGGATCATCCCGGCAATACTACAAGGACAGAGTGTGGATGGGAATATACAAATAGCCACTACCTATCACATCAATTTATGATGTTGCAGCACTCGTGATGAAATCCAGAGATCAATCCATTTATTTACGACATACCAAGAGTGGAATACCTGCAGGCTTCTCGATTCTGACTGGCTGGAACATCTATATATTAAATCACTTAGTGGAAGTGGCGAAATCCCATGGGGTGAGACGTTTGGAGGCTGTGGTGATGTTTTTGTAGAAGTTATCTGGACACCCCAAAGGTACTCTTTCTACATTAAGTGCTCTTTTCATGTTAGGTGTGTCTGTTCTCCTGCTCTGTCCCATGCTGGTTATTATGTAAGAATGTACAAAAGTAAACAAAAAATGCAGATGCTATACCCCTATAAATGATAATCATGCCACTTGTGGGGAATGTTATGCTGTTGGAAGGCAAATGTTCAAATGTATGTGAAGTCCTAAGATACCAAACTGCTGAGGACATCGGTCCCTAGACACTACTTAAATTAACATAAACTAACTTAGGCTAAGAACAATACACACACCCATGCCTGAGGGAGGACTCGAACCTCTTTCAGGAGAGGCAAAGCATTGGAAGGCTAAGCTACTGCGGTAAGTGTTCTGTCATATCGCCAGAAGTGTGTTACAAATGATCAAACTATAAATTCTGTAAAAATTACATTTGGCCACATGGGGTGATAGATTTGACATGGGCAATTGTGATTTCAATGCATTGACAAATACACTACTGGCCATTAAAATTGCTACACCAAGAAGAAATGCAAATGATAAATGG
This sequence comes from Schistocerca americana, assembly GCF_021461395.2. Classification (NCBI taxonomy): domain Eukaryota; kingdom Metazoa; phylum Arthropoda; class Insecta; order Orthoptera; family Acrididae; genus Schistocerca; species Schistocerca americana. The sequence continues at coordinate 520,803,964 of NC_060119.1, read as the reverse complement.
GTATTCGTTGGACAAAATAAGTACCCTCCGCCACACACCGTAAGGTGGCTCGCGGAGTATAGATGTAGATGTAGATATATTATACTAGAACTGACATGTGATTACATTTTCACGCAATTGGGTGCGTAGATCCTGAGAAATCAGTACCCAGAACAACCACCTCTGGCCGTAATAACGGCCTTGAAACGCCTGGGCATTGAGTCAAACAGAGCTTGGATGGCGTGTACAAGTACAGCTGCCCATGCAGCTTCAACACGATACCACAGTTCATCAAGAGTTGTGACTGGCGTATTGTGATGAGCCAGTTGCTCGGCCAATGACCAGACGTTTTCAATTGGTGAGAGATCTGGAGAATGTGCTGGACAGAGCAGCAGTCGAACATTTTCTGTAGCCAGAGAGGCCCGCACAGGACCTGCAACATGCGATCGTGCATTATCCTGCTGAAATGTAGGGTTTTGCATGGATCGAATGAAGGGTAGAGCCACAGGTCGTAACACATCTGAAATGTAGCGTCCACTGTTCAAAGTGCCGTCAATGCGAACAAGAGGTGACCGAGACGTGTAACCAATGGCACCCCATACCATCACGCCAGTATGACGATGACGAATACACGCTTCCAATGTGCGTTCACCGCAATGTCACCAAACACGGATGCAACAATCATGATGCTGTAAACAGGAGCTGGATTCATCCGAAAAAATGACGATTTGCCATTCGTGCACACAGGTTCGTCGTGGAGTACACCATCACAGGCGCTCCTGTCTGTGATGCAGCATCAAGAGTAACCGCAGCCATGGCCTCCGAGCTGATAGTCCATGCTGCTGCAAACGTCGTCGAACTGTTTGTGCAGATGGTTGTTGTCTTGCAAACGCCCCCATCTGTTGACTCGGGGATCGAGACGTGGCTGCACGATCCGTTACAGCCATGCGGATAAGATGCCTGTCATATCGACTGCTAGTGATACGAAGTCGTTGGGATCCAGCACGGCGTTCGGTATTACCCTCCTGAATCCACCGATTCCATATTCTGCTAACAGTCATTGGATCTCGACCAACGCGAGCAGCAATGTTGCTATACGATAAACCCCAATCGCGATAGCCTACAATTCGACCTTTATCATAGTCGGAACGTAGTGGTACGCATTTCCCCTCCTTACACGAGGCATCAGAACAACGTTTCACCAGGCAACGCCGGTCAACTGCTGTTGGTGTATGAGAAATCGGTTGGAAACTTGCCTCATGTCAGCACGTTGTAGGTGTCGCCACCGGCGCCAACCTTGTGTGAATGCTCTGAAAAGCTAATCATTTGCATATCACAGCATCTTCTACCTGTCGGTTAAATTTCGTGCCTGTAGCACGTCATCTTCGTGGTGTAGTAATTGTAATGGCTAGTAGTGTGTATATGAGCATAAGGGGTGATAGATTCTTCCAATAAACACCTGCACGATATACCAATTGAAGGGTTCAACTAGATCTGCTATAGTGTACAGGGTACACAGAGTACACAGAACGTCCCCTTATTAGCTTCCCTAACCAGACCATCACGTGTTCTTTGTATCAATGTCAACTGCAATGTTCATTACAACACACCAATCCATAAGGGTGTGCCGGCCGGGGTGGCCGAACAGTTCTAGGCGCTACAGTCTGGAACCGCGCGACCGCTACGGTCGCAGATTCGAATCCTGCCTCGGGCATGGATGTGTGTGATGTCCTTAGGTTAGTTAGCTTTAAGTAGTTCTAAGTTCTGGGGGACTGATGGCTTCAGATGTTACGTCCCATAGTGCTCAGAGCCGTAATGGTGTCTTTCCAGCCCTTTAGTGCATTAAAGCGCTGTTGACTGTCGGTTAGTATGACACCTTTGATTTACTTGTTTGAGAGAGTCGTGATGAGATACAGCACCTTCTGGAACCTCTGACTGAAAATACGTGCAGTCCTTGAATCTGATTGGCTGTAAGATCTAAATTTCAAATACTAGAATTGAGGAGAATCGAGACTCCTAGCTGGTGTTTGTGTGCACATACTGTATACTTTTCAGACGATATATGCAAACAAACGATAATCACACTGCTTGTCTGAAATGTGTATGTGTTGAGGTGTAAAGTTACTGTGCTCAATGTTCCAAGATGTGAAAAGAAAATGATATGAGTGAAAACATGTCTGGTCATGTGGGAGTTATAAACATGATACAGAAAACTGCAATTTCAATGTATCGATAGTCAGAAGGGGTAAGAAAGATTTGATGTGGAAAATTATGTCCACTCACAATGGGGATATAGATTTACATGGGATATTGGTATTTCCACAGCCACAGTCGTCAAGAGACGGTATTACCAGCACTTCACTCAGTGCTGAATGTTACCAAATTGGTGCTGCAGTTGTAACAGTTAATTGTAATTAAACTCATATGTGGCTGTTTTTCTAGGACGATTCCACTTGGTGTCTGGGCACATGATGGAGGTAGACAGTGGTTGGAATGAATGAACATTTCTGGTTTAAGGTGCTATCCACTGCTGAGGCTCTTGATCTGATCAGGTCAGGTACAATGGTCGGTTGACCTAACTGTGTCACCCTGCTGGTGGGTGAATAGCGTACTGTTACCAACTCTGTGTTGAGCAGCCTTTATGGTCGAGTGTGTTGCGAGTATTCTCCGATTTTTACGAGGGAATTTGAGAAGATTCAGTTTGACGAGTGTCTGTGCTGGACGATATTTCCTACCATATAAATTGACTTGTTAACGGCCAGCTGATAACAACAGCAGTCTTTCCAACCTCTCAGCATCCAGTACGGCCGGCACGTGGATGCTGGGAGATGGACATGTAGCTGCCATTATGCCCAACATGCGGCATTGGCGCATAGGGGCCTACAGAAGTTTCCACAGTCTCTGACATCTAACCGTAACAAGTACTATGGACTGCATCGTGGTTTAGGTATATTTGTTTACAATGTGCCCCGTCTATATGGTGATGGCTGCAGTATGTGGCGTTCAGTGTTTTTCAGTCCATCCCGGTGGACTCAGTCTTGGAGCGATAGGTGGAGTGCTACTTGTTTAAATAAATAGGCATTTGTTGTTGTTACAATCCTATCACATGTAGACCCTTTCCCCTCCTTCTTCTTCCTGGTGTAGCAGAGAGAACCGACTTGGGAATTCTGTAGTGCTTGATTGATTGATTGAGAGGGGTTATGGGACCAATCGGCGAGGTCATCGGTCCTGCGATTCCAAAGCGAGTCACGGAAGAAAGAGGGTCTGCTAAATGTGAAAATTATAAAATAATGAACATTAAACATACACAGTAAAGGTATAAAAGGTGACACTAAATCTAAAAACTGGAAAAAAAGGGCGGCGGTCGTGGGGTCACAGACCGAGAAGACCGTAAAAAAAGTCCCAATGACAACCAAAACCACGTGGTGGAGGTAGGTCGTTACGTAGGAGGATAAGCCGAATATGACCAATATGTAAATGGCATAAAACAGTGGACTCCTTCTGAGAGGAGTGGAAGGAAGAGCGTCAAACTGCAGTAGACTCCTTGATAGTGCAAAGTCCATTACTATGGGCAGTAGCGCTCCAGATAGCATTCCAGTTTTTGGCAGAGAGATATTTGAAGTAGATCCCCAAATCCACAGCTGGATTTATGAAAAGAAATGAGGGTAAGTAACTGCTACTTTAGCCAAACGGTCAGCCAGTTCATTCCCTGGGATGTCCACGTGCCTTGGGACCCAGAGAAAGACGACTGAACAGGCAGCACTCTCAAGGGCAGAGAGAAGATCATGGATAGCAGAGATTAAAGGGTGACGAGATCAGCATTGATCGATAGCCTGCAGGCTGCTCATGGAGTCTGAACAAATTAAAACAATGTGGAGGGAGGCCTGCAAAACAATAAGGATGACTCTGTGAATGGCTAGGAGCTCTGCTGTGAACACACTACATGATCCCACCAATAAATAGTGTTTGAAGCCAGCAGGAGACGTGAAAGCATAACTCACCTTATCGATTGTCTTAGAGCCATTAGTGTAAAAGTTGGTGGCACCCTAGAACTCTGCAAGGATGGGACATACAAGACACCAGAAAACCACAGGAGCGACAGAGACCTTAGGACCCTGGAACATATGTCCTGATTCCTGGTCTGGGCATCAACCAAGGAATCTATGGGAGGAAAGAGATGCAGGGCAATCCAGTGAGTGGAGATGGAGATCCCAATAGAGGGAAGTGAGACTCATGCCAATTGGCAATCCCACATGATGGTGGGTGTTAAGATGGAGACATCCCTCGTTGGTGAAGAGTTCCGATACACAGGATGGTCAGGGAACTGGCTAATAGCGATTGCATAAGAAACAAGGAGTTGGCTCCATCGGATATCTAGAGGGGGAATAGGGAATCCCCACATCCCCAGATGCATCCCACAATGATGGACAGGGTCAAGGAGTTTCAATGTGGAATGAGCTGCTGAGCCATAAACATAACTACCATGATCCAGTCTGGACACGACCAGAGCTTGGTAAAGTTGGAGAAGTGGAATGGTCTGCACCCCAAGATGTGTGGCCCAAGATGTGTGGGCCGGAAGGTGGAGAGCCTTAAGCTTCTGCCACCTGTACTCTTTAGGTGGCGAATTTGGGGCAGCCATGTCAGCTTGTTATCAAAAATAAATCCCAAGGAATGGGACTGTACTACAATATCGAGGAGCTGGCTGCCTGAATAAAGTTCTGGATCGGTGTGTACAGTGGGTGGACGACAAAAATACATAAGCCGCGTTTTGGAGGGAGATAACTGGAAGTCGTGGGTGGTGGGTCACGCAGAGGCCCGTTGGATGGTGTCTTGGAGCTGGTGCTCAGCAGATGCTATCGAGAGGGAGCTGCAGCAGATGCAAAAATCGTCGACATACAATGCCAGGGTAACCAGAGGCCCAACAGAGGTCACAAGCTCATTGATGGCAATGAAGAAGAGTGTGACAGCACAGAATCCTGTGGGATAACATTCTTCTGAATCTGAGGGGTGCTGACTAAGTGTCAGCTCCAAACCGGAAGAGCCAGTGAGATTAAAACTCAGATAAAAATCGGAAGGGGACCACGGAAGCCCCAGTCATGGAAGGTAACTAAACTCTGATGGTGCCAAGCCATGTCATATGCCTTATGCAGGTCAAAAAAAGACCGTGACAAGGTGCCAGTGGTGAGTAAAATTCTGTCGGATCGCTGATTCCAATTGAAGTAAATGCTCAGTTGGAGACTGCCCTGCCCAGAAGCCACACTGAAACAGGTACATAATGCCCTGAGATTCGATTACCCAACATATTCTGAAGCTGACCATCCTTCCGAGGAGATTACAAAGTACATTTGGGGCAGTAGCTGTCTAGAGATGTTGGGCTTTTCCCGGGCTTAAGGACAGGTATAACTGCACTGTCTCGCCATTGTGACGGAAAAGCACCCGTGAGACAAATATGGTTGAAGACCCTGAGGAGCTGTTGCCTCTGTGGAACGTCCAAGTGTTGGATCATCTGGTTATGAATGGAATCCGAGCCTGGGGCTGTGTCTTATGAAGAGCCTGCACCAATTCCCATTCACTGAAGGATTCTTATAGATCACAGCCTGGTGCAGTATGAAACAGAGGAGCGTCTGTTCAACTCTGTGTTTCTGCCAGAGAAAGGTAGTAGGGTAGGAAGAAGTCGACAATGCTGTTGCAAAGTGTGTCTTTGGTGCTCTGTAAGGACCAATGGATCAGTGAACAGACCATCTTGGAGGTTCAGACCCTGTACAGTTTGACTGTCGCTGGTGGCCCAGAAGGCTATGGGGTTTGGAACAAACCTGTGATGAACGGGCATACGCCCCAAGGATGGAAACATAGGGCTCCCAGCATTCCTTTTCACTCCACTTAATAAGTTAATGAACCTTAACATTGAGATGATTAAAACTAAGGAGGTTGGTCTGTGAAGGGCTAATGTAGTCCCTCAGTTGTTATGATCCATCCTTACCACTTGCCATGCATGGAGATATTTGACAGAACTAAAGAGCCTGTGAACCCAGGCCCTGCAAGATAAGGAGATCCCGGATGAAGTTACGATTAGACATTAGAATAACAGCCGTCATACAAGCCCTAAAACATTTCAGTGAGGAAGGGGTAGCCTCTACTCTAGAACATACAAACAACTGTTACCTGTACTAAATCTTTTTAATACATAATCATCATACACACTTGGTTCAAGTGCGTAGTTGGTGACATTGGAAAATCCTCTATAATTAGAAAGATCCTGACAATGAATTCACAAAATAAATGAAATTAATCATGATAAACATGAACACATATCAACCTTTCAAAAGCGTTCCTACACTAGAAAAGAGCCCTTAGTGTAACTTACAATGCAGTGATCACAAAATAATTTACCTTTCAAAATGTTACACTCAGAACACTTCACTGTTCCCTATTGTCTATGCTGTTTTAGCTGGACAATAACATATATTTGCTGATACCTTTATTGACAATGATGCCCTATGAACACACATGCGATGCATGGCTAGCATGGACACGAGGGAATGGGAACAAAATACGTAACACAACTCGAATCTACAATAGAACTGAAGCCCACACACAAGCTAGTGACTCCCTTACGAGTGCCTGAGCACATACGATATTTCCCATGCTTTGTCGGCGGCTGGTGTGGTCGGCAATGGCGTATGATGACGGCGGCGCGTCGACGCTGTGCGGACCTGTAAACCTCAATACTATTCTGGCCTTGACTGTATCAGCAGTCGGAAACTGCCCTGAGTTTTCGTGAGGCGAAAAACTGTGTTTTTCCCTAGCTAAACTACTGGCAATGTGCACTAGCTCTGCCTTAGTGACATGTACACCTCTGTCCTCTGCAATTGTTCCACAGAAGAAACTAACTCGGGTCGAAATCCGTAATGTCCACTCTGGAGATATTATGAGATTTTCGAACCCCGTGAACAAGTATTCACTAAAAAGCTCTTCTAGGCCGGCAGAACACTAAGTGTTCCGTCTGCACACGGCCATGGTCTGAAGAGATCTTCTACCTTCTACCTACAGTCCAGGTATGTATATCTTCCCCCTCCCCCCTCCCACCCACTGTACCTGGTGTTCATCACCTACCACAAATAGTAGCGGCCAGTGCTGATCGTGGTACGACTTGCGTCGTTTCTTGGCCCAGCAAAGCTTGAGAAGCGTATTGGAGGTGGAAACTATTTCCTTTCTGGCCTATAGCATTCATGTTTCGCTCCTATAGCCTCAGACTCCTCACCTACATAAGGCGTCTACGTCCAACCTCGTGTGCTCCACGCAGTTCATGTGATTTGCAAGTATTTGTTAAAAAACGGCGGTGCTTTCCGCCGTGGCCTGTTTTCTGTTTTGTGAAAAGAAACACAGTGACAACGTTTTTCGTGGCCTTCAAAGACCTCCCGTTATGATTCTGAAAGCATTCCTTTCCTAAAACCTTTCCCCGGCATCAGGTGTGGTCTTACTATGCGTGTTCTGTCCCGACATCTCTACCCCACTGCTAACTTTATTTTGTGCGACTTAACATTTTCCGTAAAGACGAATTCCATGTATTGGTCCTCCAAGAGCGGCCGCGTGGACCCCTGATATGCTAAGATGTTTCTTTCTGTTCCACGCAGGTGTCAATGAGAGAAGCTCGCTTAATGGCTTATTGTTGGCTAATGGTGTCTGTCTTCCCGCTGCAGAGGATTGGCTTTTATTGCCACTGTTGAAATGCGTTCCATGTTCTACTTCTCTCGACGGCTGGGAACTCGCTGCGTCCACTTCATTTCAAACTGATTGCGATTCTACGTGACTATTAACATGCAAAGTAGGGATTGCTTGTTAGTATCGAGTTCATGTCAGCCACACACGAGTGATTACTCTTCATGCTATGCAAATTAGTATCATTTTACTTCAAGCAGGGCATGCATAGTATCAAACTCCTCAGATTGATGAGAAGATTACGTTTCTATATTTAAAATACCATGTTAAGGCGCACAATTATCCCGCCACCTTACGAATGGCGTCGCTTAAATCGCTGCAGCGCATGTCGGCGGTGCTGGACAGTGACTGCGACATCCTTGGTCCATCACAGTACCAGTCGACGACGAGGGGGACCTGTGGATAGGAGGACAGCAGTGCCAGCAGCTGAAGAATCGTGGCAGAGATGTCTTACGTCAATGGAATTCGAGAGGGAGGTGTCAAAGTGCACAGCGGATGTTTATAAAGGTCAATTGGCCCTGTGGAATGCTCAACGTGGGGGCCTGTCTCACTGGCAGCAGCAGGGGAATAATAGAAACCTGGAAAGTGGTCACTGTCACAAAGGTCATCATGGGACGACCAGTGTAGGGAAGCCATGATGGCAGGGGAGGAGATCGTGAGATCAATAACAGAGAAGGTGCAATGAGTGGCACTGAAGTGGGTGGGGAAACATCATTTAGGTCTGTGATAAGTTGGTCAATTAGGATACCCTTCCCACTGAAGTGACACTCCCCCACATGGTGGGCGTTGAAATGCCCTAAGGAGGAAAAACAGTCACAGGAGATGCTGTGTTAAGGTAGACAGTGCAGCGAAAGGAAGTAACCTACCTGGAGGGAGGTAGACATTGCGAATATTGATTGCTGGAGTTGTTTGCACTCGAACCACTATCGCTTCCATGTTGGTACTTAGGGGGATCCAGTCGCTAATGACATCAGAGCAAACCAAAGTGCTGACCCCATCATATGCCACCCCAGGGCTAGCACAGTTCTGACAGAACTCCCAATAACCATGAAATGTTGGAGAGTGTTCATCACAGAAATGTGTTTCCTGAAGAGCAAGACAGAACGCAGAATAGGAGAAGACAAGGCATTGCATTTCCAGTAGCAGACTATAGTATTTGTGGCAATTCAACTGGATGATCATGTGATGAGAGTCCAAGGAGGTCAAGTCACTTGGTCAGTCGTCGTCATCAACAAGGATGGGGTGAAATCCATAAATAAGAAGTCAGGCTCAGATTGCAAGGGAGGAGACGGCACCTCTGGGGGCACCAGGGGCACCTTGTTTTGGGATTTATATTTCTTCTTCTTCTCCTTCTGAGGTGGAGGAGGGCAGGGCACAGGCAACTGCAAGTTCTGGAACCGAAAGAGAGCAGACGAACTTGGGTGCACAGATTGTGCAGCTCATGGGCGAGTGGTGGTAAGTATTCTGGCCTGAGTAATGCCAAAGAGAGGTGTCCCAGGAGGGTGCCCGATCTCTGGCAATTGCCAAAGAATGGGACCACTCCTTTGGCTGGGAAGGGGGAGTGGCTCCCTGACAGGAGATCGTGGGAACTGCAGGGGATGGAGAGAGAGGGATGGGGCTGGTATAAGGACGAGGTAGGAGGATGAAATGAAATAACAGAGGCAAAAGTTGAAGACAGTGACTCTGGATGGAGTCTCATACTTTTGGCGATCCTCACCATAAGACAGGCAATCCAGGGACTGGGCCTTCTTTTCTCCCTTGTAAGCTGTGCATGAGGCGAGTAGTGGTCAGCACAATTGACACACACAGATGGCGGAATGCAGGGGCTTCCCTCATGGAGTGGGTGGCCTTAGTCACCACAAAATGGGTTAGCCATACTGTGGGGAGACCTATGCCCAAAATTCAATCATCGAAAGCAATGCATAAGTGGAGAGACATACCGATTCATGCCACAACTGCAGCACATAACTTTGACCTTCTCTAGAAGGGTATCCCCCTCGAAAGCCAGAATGAAGGCGCCAGTATTGGTGCAGTTGTGTTTGCGACCCTTCTGCAAACGTCGAACAAAATTAATGCCACACCGCTCTAGATTAGCCCAGAGTTCCTCATAAGTTTGCAGGATGAGGTCCCTTTGAAAAGTTACTCCCTGGACCATATTCAGAGATTGGTGAGGAGTAATAGGCACCTGGACATTACCAAAACGATCACAGGCACAAAGAACTGTGGACTGGGTGGCAGAAGAAGCTTCGTCCTCGATATTTTCACGAAAATAATGGCTTTGTGGTGGTAAAAGTGTTCCCATCCGTCCTAGTACAGATGATGTAACGCAGAAGTTTCATCCCAAGATGGCGAGCCTCAGCCTCCTCCCATGAAATAACCAGGAGAGGTAAGGTTGCCATGTCATACGAAACAGCATTCAATGATCCTTTGCCACTTGAAGAGATGGCCTTTTGAGAACGGCGAGATTTTTGCAGCTTGGTAAGCTTCATGCGCCAAGCATCTGCCCTGATACCATCCACTCCGGCCATAGCTCTCCCCATGGGCGCCACCCAGCCACAGCAAGGGCTATCTGGCACAGCAGCCGTTGCCATGAGTTCTGATGCTCCAAGAAGATAAGCAACCACTCCTTGGCATACATGGGGAGGGAACAGCTCAGGTATCACTAGTGTGATCCCTGTGTTGTGAGGGGCTCAGCCACATGGATAGATAGCTGTCCCATCACATGGACTGGCTACATGTGCTGGTGACCTGTGGAAGGGGACTACAGTGGGGAACGGAGAAGAATCCACGCTGTAGATGCTAGGGAGGGAGTTCTTTCCCACATGGCTCGCACTAAAAACAGGAAATTTTGAAGTGAAGGTCAAGCCTCAAGTGGGGACCTAAACGCCAAAAACGATGAAAGAAAAGGCAAAAGAAATAAAATTTCAACCAGTACAGGAAACCAGGTGAATAGCGCAAAAGAGGGTAGGAGGTGGCATCGGGGAAGGAGTGAGGATAGGAATGGAGGGCAGGGTGAAGGAAATATAGCCAGGGAAGGAAGAATTGGCTGCAATAGCTCGGGGCCATGTGTGTGGCATGCACGAATACACGAAAGAACTGTGTGCCTCCTGGGAAGATTCTATAGTGCTTTAAAAATATATTTTGCAGACCTGTAGGTGGTTGGAAATTATACATTCATGTCTGCATAAATTCCCACCAAAATTTGAAATTACAATTATCATTTTACACAGCACCAGTTACAATTGTGTGATTAAATTCTTGATTGACGAGTTTAGTGTATCCGACAGTGAAAAATCTATCATACTCCTGTCGAACCCCTGCTTGTCTCCTCTAAATTGTTAGAGGACCGAAAACTTGAAATTCTCATTACCATTCCCCGTTTCCACCAGACGACATAACTAGGCCCGTATGCCAGTATCTACTAATAGAAAGCGAGGAAAATCCAGAATGGGGGATGGGCAGTGTTTTGAAAGTGCATGGTAGCGGGCTCAATCCCAGGTAGCCTCGAATTTCCTGCCAAATATGGCAGTATTAGTAACCATTAATAGGAAGCAAGAATAAATGTCGCACACAGAGGGTATCTCCTACTTTGTGCAGGACAAAAGATGGGTTAGTGGAGTTCCTGGTGGCACCTGACAGGCAATCGCTGCTCAAGAAGTAACAATTTAGAGAGAGAGAGAGAGAGAGAGAGAGAGAGAGGAGAGAGATATAGAAAGAGAGAGAACATGTGTTTAGGCACGGATTTCCCAGGTAGCAATATCAAACAGTTGCTACTACCTGATACTTTGCCTGATAGGAAGTAACTGGAAGGACATGAGGGGATGGGATGAGGAAATTGAAGGGTGGAGAGGTGGGGAGGTTGTCTCTCCCAAAGTCCTCTGCTGCTGGAATTGTGAAATAACTATGCATATAGCAGCTGCTTCGACTGACCTGGGGTGGGAGGTGTGTCTTTGGGACCAAAACAGGAATGAGTCTGGTATCAAACGACAAATGAATCTGATGCCTGGTATCACGTATTCCTCTGCAGGCTACTGGTGTCCCCTAGTCTAACACTCAAGAATCAAACTGTTGCCAGGTGTCTGGTACGTGTGGTGTAATGCTGCACATGGAATGAAGCAGTCGGGAGGTTTTTTGTCAGATACAGTATGTTTAGCGCTATATGTAAATGCGTAATTACGACCGGTGAGTGTTTTATGTTGACACCAATTTCATGATGGCATCTCTTGCATGATCAGAAGGAAGCAATCTGTTTACATATTTAATTAATTCTTTTTGTTGTATTATACAAGAGCTGCATCTTCCAAAATTAAATATACAGCAGTGAATGATGAGATTTTTCCACCCAATAAAGAGATCCAACCGCTGTGAAATGATATACAAATTTAAGTTTTTAAATAAGCATTATATTATTGTGCCCTCTGCAGTGCAGTTGATTTTCCTGTCGTGGGATGCTTCGAGTTCATCAGCTCAGCACTGACAGAGCATTTTTCCTGCCAATTTGTTCTGGGAGGTGTAGGGAGGTGGGATGAGGGATAGGGGTGTGGTATGTACTATGGTGGTGGCACTATGCACTAACTAAGCCGATCCCTGCACATCAAGGTGGGCACACATACGAAAATTTTCCAACAACATGATACCTCCATTTTGCAGCAGTGTAATTACGTAATAGGACATGTAATCGCTGGCCAGAGTAATACGTGTACCTTCCAGTGTAACTCCTCAGCACAATCTGAGTCTTTTTCCAGCCAGTTTCCTGATGGTGGAGCGAAGAGGGGGAGTGGAGGAGGGGAGGGGAGTGTTGGAAGTCTCCCAGCAGGGGAAGGGGTAGTTAATTGATCAACTGATTTGATTAACATATCACTTTTATATCAAAAGTACCCCATATCCCCTTTTCCCCATTACTGTGATCTTCGGTTCGAACATGCAGTTCTCCAAGCTTGTGTGTCTCTCTTTGCTTCTGAATAAACAACGCAGTGTACTTGCATTTGAACCTGCTTACTGTATTCGTCCTTTGGTCTCTGTCTGCTACTTTTTACCCTTCATTACCAAATTCACGATTCCTTGACATCTCAAGACGTGTTCTGTTAATCCTTCCTTTTAATCAGTTTGTGCCAAAATGTCTTTCTGCACGAATATATTCAGTGTGTACTCATTAGTTACTCGATCTACCCATCTAATTTACAGCACCATATCTCATAAGCTTCTACCCTCTTCTTGTCCAAACCACCCAACATCAACTTTTAACTTCCGTAAAACTTAAATTTCTACTATTCCATTTCAGAAATGCTTTTTTTGCTATATCGAGTCTACATTTTACGTCCTGTCTGCTTTGGCCATTTTCAGTTTTTCTGCTGCCCAGCTAGTAAAACCCACCTACGACTTTCAGCGTCTTATTTTCGAATCTAATTTCCTCAGCTTCAGTTGATTTTATTCGACTAAATTTCATAACCATTGTTTTACTTATGCTGGTTTTCGTCACCTAACTTCTTTTCAGGAAACTGTCCATTCCTTTCAATTTTTCTTCCAAATCCATTGCTGTCACTGACGAAATTGTACTGCCATCGGAAAACCTCAAACGTGTGTTTCTACTCTTTGTAGAAGTTTCTATCCACGTTTCTCCTTTGCTTCCTACGCTGATTGCTCAATTTACAGATTGAAAAACATCGTAGATTGTCTACAACCCTGTCTCCCTCCTCAACGGCTGCTTCCATTTTCTGCGCTTATGCTCTTACAACTGCTGTCCGATTTCTGTGTAAGTTTGAAGTAACGTTCGCTTCCTGTTATTCATCCCCTCTGACTTTCCAGTTTCAAAGAGAGTATTCCAGACAGCATTGTCATAAGCACCACAGTCGCACTCGAGAAGTCGGAGGTGTTTCCTTATCTGCCGCACAGTCCGGATCTCGCAGCCAGTGACTTCTACGATATGTCGTAGGTCCATGCTTTTTTGAATAATTAATTGAATATGCCACAATCGTTTAATTAAGACTAAAATACATTAATAAACACATTAATAATTAATTTTCCCTGTGTAAATAAATCTGTAAAGTAAGGGGAAAAGGTCACGATTTAGTGTAAGGAATGTGTTTCATTCCTTTTCCGATAGAGAATGTTCCAGAGCAACGTTCATGTATCTAAACTGTTAAGCAAGTTGAAGGCAGACGCCGTAAGTTGTTGTTGGATTATATAAAAGCAGGAGCTGTGAGCTATATATCTCTCTCTCTCGTTTGCTTTCAATGGCTGGTTCACAAAATGTAAGAATCGCTCTCGTATCTATAACTTTTGGTTCAATAAATACGCTAATTTAATTACAATAGCCGTGTTTGAATTGAGGATCTGCTTTCCTTTGCCATTAATTCCAAATCTCAAATTATTATGCTGCATTTTAGAACTTTTTCAGGCTGCAGCGAAGGAGAGTTGCCGACGAATTGTTTGGTGGCCACAACAGTCGTATGTAAAAATGATTACATACTAACAGTTTACATGAGTCTTTAAGAAATGGTGAATTATTAATTCTTACGCTCCACATTTAATATCACTCACAAAATATTAAGTCCCGCACGGAAAAGGAGCTGTCAAGGAATAGGTTTTTCAGTTTGTTTTCAAATTCTTCTCTCTGTCAGAAATTTTATATCAGTGAATGATAAAAAAATTTTGTGCTAAAGGCAAAACCTCACTGTGGAGTAATGAATACAGATTTTCCTCTAGTACTGTAATTGAGTGACCATTATTCCTTTTGCAAGTTAGTGGGTTATTTACAACAACTTTTATGAGAGAATAAAAATGAAGCAGTAATCAAAATGTTTAACTTCATGAACATATTCTCAGAAGATGATCTTTCTTTCTTAAGGACGAGCTACTCCAGGATATCATTCTACACATTACTGAATGAAAATATGCAAAATATGCTAACGTACTGATTTGTCTATCGCCAAGATTTGCAATAATTCAAAGTGCAAATGCAGCTGTTTTAAAAGATCAAAAATGTACTTTTTTTGGTTTAAGTTGTCAATACGGATACCTAAAATTTTTGAAAGTTTACAACCTAACAATTATTTTCTCACCAAGTGTTACATTTTTCGTTGATGATGTCCATCTAAATTGCAGTATTGAATATGTTGCTTCATGATTGACTCCATGTCTTAGGAACCGTGACCCTTTGTTATAATACGTAAATAAACACCGTCTGGATCACATCCTTTTGTCTACCGACAACTGGTTTCAGCCTGCAGCACTGATAAGTAAATAAATGAAAATTTTTGGTCCAGACAGTGTTTCTTCATTGAATATGTTGCACCCTTTTGAAACTGAAACTGACAGCATCTGCAGAAATTCAGTCAATAATAGTTTTAAGAATGTTATTTGTCATTTATTCTCTTTCTACGTGTATGCTTCGACTGATTATAATACTAGTATCATTTGCAAAGAGAACTAATCCTGCTTGTTTTTATTAGATGGAGGGGAGTTTGCGTACACGAGAGGTAACAGTGAGCCTAAGACTGAGCCCTGATGGCCCTCGTAAGCGATATCTCCTCAGTCACAAAACTCTCCTCAGCTTACATTTGTTGATGTGTTCAGTACAGCTTTCAGAATTCTTTTGGTTAAGTATGAAATGAACCATTGTACGGATATACCATCAGTTTGATAAAAAAAGAACCATACAAAATAAGCGTCAAGTTGAGCTCAAAAATTCGGTTCTTGCACGACAGCGCTCGACCGCACACCACCGTCGCACTCGACAAGTCGGAGGTGTTTCCTTATCTGCCGCACAGTCCGGATCTCGCAACCAGTGACTGCCACCTGTTCCCAGCGATGAAGACTTGGCTCGCTAGGAAGCACGTTGAAGACGAAGCGGAACTGCGGGAGGGGATCACTAAATGGATGAAGTC
Source organism: Schistocerca americana (assembly GCF_021461395.2). Taxonomy (NCBI): domain Eukaryota; kingdom Metazoa; phylum Arthropoda; class Insecta; order Orthoptera; family Acrididae; genus Schistocerca; species Schistocerca americana. The sequence continues at coordinate 520,788,380 of NC_060119.1, read as the reverse complement.
TCAGGCAGTAGAATTAAAATCGAATTTCAAAGCTTTGTGTGGAGACTGCGTTGAAAAGTATCACTTTGAGATGAATAAAATCACTTCTTCTATACGTTTTACTTTCTTAAAAAAGAATAACAAAGCGTAATCTACTTTCTGTATAGTCCTTGAATATAAAACTAAATGTCAATCGAAGGCTGGAAAAGCGTAAATAATTTCACATTTATTACAATGTTATTTTGGTAATGGAGCTTTACTTTTTATGAGGGTAGTATTGCGTAAAAAAACTTCTAACAATATTATGTTTCGCATAAATATATTGTCTAACACCTTGCTTCAGTTCATCTACTGTTTTTAACATTATGCGTTTATTTTCATTTAGTTTTGTTTTTTAATTAGATCAATGCATCATTTTCAACACGTCAGGTCTTGCTTCAAAAAATAATTCAGAGAAAGAGTCAAGGGGGGGGGGGGGGGGCGAGAAAGAGAGGCAGAGAAAGAAATGTCCTATTGGGCTGGTTAAAGAAAATTGTGTTCAGTCTTCCTCATTCATGTCTATGTTCCATTAGATTTATGACGGCTACCCACTCATCAAACAGCAAATACTTCTGAATATGAATAAATGTTACCACTTTTTACGAGTGCATAGTTTCACTGGGTTATCTACTAATAAAAATTTCTCGGGCTTCCAGCTGCGTCAAGTGGTTTAAAATCCACGAGCTTTCAGCTCCTCTGCCATTGTCAAGTGGCGACTCTTCTGGTTGCTGCTGCCGTCCTTATACAGGGTGTTACAAAAAGGTACGGGCAAACTTTTAGGAAACATTCCTCACACACAAAGAAAGAAAATATGTTATGTGGACATATGTCCGGAAATGCTTACTTTCCATGTTAGAGCTTATTTTATTATTTCTCTTCAAATCACATTAATCATGGAATGGAAACACACAGCAACAGAACGTACCAGCGTGACTTCAAACACTTTGTTACAGGAAATGTTCAAAATGTCCTCCGTTAGCGAGGATACATGCATCCACCCTCCGTCGCATGGAATCCCTGATGCGCTGATGCAGCCCTGGAGAATGGCGTATTGTATCACAGCCGTCCACAATACGAGCACGAAGAATCTCTACATTTGGTACCGGGGTTGCGTAGACAACAGCTTTCAAATGCCCCCATAAATGAAAGTCAAGAGGGCTGAGGTCAGGAGAGCGTGGAGGCCATGGAATTGGTCCACCTCTACCAACCATCGGTCACCGAATCTGTTGTTGAGAAGCGTACGAACACTTCGACTGAAATGTGCGGGAGCTCCATCGTGCATGAACTACATGTTGTGTCGTAAAGGCACATGTTCTAGCAGCACAGGTAGAGTATCCCGTATGAAATCATGATAACGTGCTCCATTGAGCGTAGGTGGAAGAACATGGGGCCCAATCAAGACATCACCAACAATGCCTGCCCAAACGTTCACAGAAAATCTGTGTTGATGACGTGATTGCACAATTGCGTGCGGATTCTCGTCAGCCCACTTGATTGTGAAAATTTACAATTTGATCACGTTGGAATGAAACCTCATCCGTAAAGAGAACATTTGCACTAAAATGAGAACTGACACATTGTTGGATGAACCATTCGCAGAAGTGTACCCGTGGAGGCCAATTAGCTGCTGATAGTGCTTGCACACGCTGTACATGGTACGGAAACAACTGGTTCTCCCGTAGCACTCTGCATACAGTGACGTGGTCAACGTTACCTTGTACAGCAGCAACTTCTCTGACGCTGACATTAGGGTTATCGTCAACTGCACGAAGAATTGCCTCGTCCATTGCAGGTGTCCTCGTCGTTCTAGGTCTTCCCCAGCCGCGAGTCATAGGCTGGAATGTTCCGTGCTCCCTAAGACGCCGATCAATTGCTTCGAACGTCTTCCTGTCGGGACACCTTCGTTCTGGAAATCTGTCTCGATACAAACGTACCGCGCCACGGCTATTGCCCCGTGCTAATCCATACATCAAATGGGCATCTGCCAACTCCGCATTTGTAAACATTGCACTGACTGCAAAACCACGTTGGTGATGAGCACTAACCTGTTGATGCTACGTTCTGATGTGCTTGATGCTAGTACTGTAGAGCAATGAGTCGCATGTCAACACAAGCACCGAAGTCAACATTACCTTCCTTCAATTGGGCCAATTGGCGGTGAATCGAGGAAGTACAGTACATACTGACGAAACTAAAATGAGCTCTAACATGTCCACATAACATCTTTTCTTTATTTGTGTGTGAGGAATGTTTCCTGAAAGTTTGGCCGTACCTTTTTGTAACACTCTGTACAGCGCGCTGCCTGGTACCCGCTCCACCACCATATGTGATAATGTTGTGCAGCAGCCGCGCCCGCTTCAACCTTCCGATGGCCGAGTCCCACGCTGTGCTTAGCTGTAGGCCACTGCCTTTATTGAGAGTGTTGTGACAAATTTTTATTTTGATCGCTTCTTTTATTATGTTATCCCAAAAACTGTTAGTCCGTGTGATAACTGATGTCTCGTCGAATGCAATACGATGACCGTGTTCTAATGCATGCTCTGCTACCGCTGATTTTTCTGGGTACCATAGACGAAAACATCTCTCTTGTTCTACACAGCGCTCTTCAGTAATATACCATGTGGGTGTGGACAGTTCTATATCAGACAGACTGTGCATACCATTGAACAGCGCTGTGTAGTACACGAGAGCTGCTGGAAACTCGAGAAACTTTCATTATTACTACTTTTTCTATGACAAAACCATCGAGCTTGAGATTCTGTCCTTATGTACTTATTTTTTAATAGTGGCATGCAAAAGTGAGAACGGAACGAAGTCAACATTGGATTGGTGATGTTTGACGAAATCATTAATTCACAGTACAATATTAAAGCGTGATATGATAAATCTCGTCGGCGCATTTGAAGCACTCCACACACAACTTACATAGATGGTGACGTCGCTAGTTACGGCGACTGTTGTTTTCACCGAGATTTTGAAGCCACTTATGCACTTCCAAGCCCCTGAAACTCTAGAAACTTTCGAGGGTAGAACTGAAAGTTCAGAAGTAATAATTGTAGTATATTTTGCGGCTGGCGGTAATTTTTCCATTGACTAAACTGAAGCGTGTTCCAGTCGTCGATCTTTCGTATGCCAAGTTATAGCACTGCTTACTCTGAACTGAGTGATATTGACAACTTATCAACTGCCAAAATATTAACTGTAGTTTTGACTCATTTTGTTCAAAGGACAAATGAATTTCTAATAGTTGTGATGGCAAAAGTTCCTACACCTAACAGCTAAAGCTTTGTGTAGCAAGTGTAGCAAAGATATTAAATATTGTTTTTAATTTCGTTTGGTGTGTTAAATACAAACTTCATTCCAGCTCCATTACGTTATCAGTCCCTTTGAGAAAATTTACAGCATTTCATGCAAAGGATGCCTGTAAAAATCGAAATTACTCCATTTAAAACAATATTTCTACCTACAACAGTTATTATATTTTTTCTAAACACCTTACTCAGCATTACACACACCATTTGGTTGTTGTTGTTGTCGTTGCTGCTGCTGCGGCCGCTGCTGCTGCAATTGCTTTTGTAATCGTATTCTGTCCGAAGACTGCTATACTGCAGAATTCTAAGCTAGTCTATCCTGTGCACGCCTCTACCTTTCTGATAAATGCTGCAACCTCAATCTGATTAAACCTGCTTATCGTACTGAAACCCTCGTCCGCCACTGCAACTTTCACCTCCCCCTTTCCCCGACCCTCTCCTCCACCCCCAACTTCTTTCTATCACGAACTCAACTATTCCCTGCTGCCTCAGCTTGTATCCTATCAATCTGTCTCTTCATTTAGTCAAACTATATCATAAAGCTCTTTTCTTCCCGTTTAGATACAGTATACCATCAGTAGTCATTTGATCTTACTAATCAAATCTTCACTATATTCTAAACTTTATTTTTCAAACATTATATTTCATTCCCTAACATTATATTTCAAAAGCTTCCATTCTCGTCTTGTGCGAGCCAATTTATTGCCCACGTTCCACTTCAGTGCAAGGCTACCCTACAGAACAATACTTTCTATCACTTAAATTTCCAGCTACAGTTTTCGTCCCCCTTTGCTTGTGCTTGATTTAGTTTCTTTTCTTTTGTCCAAATAAAACCCATCTTCTATTTTAAGTGTCTCATTTCCTAATTTAATCGCCTCAGTATCACCTGACTGAACTCCATTTCCCTGTTTCACGCTTTTTGGTGTTACTCCAATAATTCTTATCCAAAACACTATTAATTCTCTTCTATCCGCACAATATATAACTACGGAAGTACAAGGTGAAACAGGTAAACTATTATAATTTCACGCAGTCCTCTCTGAATCAAAATGAAAGGCAAAATACCGATACACAGCCACACAGATACGAAACAAGTGAGTACTCTGTCATCCTGGTTGTATGACGTAACAATCCAGCATTAAAAATTGCTGAGCTGATGTAAAAAATACATCACCACTTGCTATAGATAATCCGAAAATTTATTGTATTTTATTCTTCATACAAGAATTTTCTATTTCATTCTCTTCTCATTTAGCGGAACTTTCCGACTTATTGCTGGATGCCTCTTCAGTATGACAATGCCTGGAGATGTAATTATGGGTGATATCGCTGAATTTCTTCAGTGTCTCAAACTTTAGACTTTACATCAGTTAACCCAGTTTAAACTGAGATAGGTTTATGATCCATTCAGGCAAGGCGTTATATACGTTATGCCAGTGCGTGTAATGGGTGCTATGTTTTATGTTTGCAGTTACTCTACAGAACAGAACGGAAAAATAAGTGTAAGGATAACATGTCTGCTGGTGCTAACATCAGAAGTCCGATTTACATAGCTTAGGTTGTAGCGTCAGAAACAGGATAGTGGTAGTGTAGCTACGGAATAACATGTGTTTTTATTTCTCTATCACTATTGTCTACCATTATAAGTGCTTACATTGATTTCTTATATATGTTTATCATTTTCTTGCCGTTTTCTTCTGAATAACTAGAAGTTGTAGGACACGTACTACCAACTGGGTATTATTTCACTCTTCGTTCATACGTTCATAATTATGCTGTCAGTGAAGTAACCACATAACAGATTTATACTAAATATTCCAAGGATAGTATGATTTTGTCTGAATCGGTATAATAATTTTGAATTGCTCCTGTTTCCTGCACTACACGCAGGAAGCAACTACAAGGGTAGCGGAGTACGTGTGGAGTGCACATGTGAGTTTTTTAGGTTAGAGAATTCCCTCCCTAGGCCCGACAAGACGCCTCCTGAGACGCGACAAGGTAGGAGTAGGCAAAATGCAACAGCGAATAACAATGTTAATGTGCTAATAGTAAATTGCGGGAGCGTCTATAGAAAGGTCCCAGAACTGCTCTCATTAATAAACGGTCACAATTCCCACATAGTACTAGGGACAGAAATTTGGCTGAAAACAGATGTAAACAGTAATGAAATTCTAAACTCAGATTGGAATGTATACCGCAGAGACAGGCTGGACGTGAAGGGGGAGGCGTCTTTATAGCGATAAGAAGTGCAATAGTATCGAAGGAAATTGACGGAGATCCGAAATGTGAAATAATTTGGGTGGAGGTCACGGTTAAAGCAGGCTCAGACATGGTAATTGGATGACTCTATAGGCCCCCTGGCTCAGCAGCTGTTGTGGCTGAGCACCTGAAGGATAATTTGGAAAATATTTCGAGTAGATTTCCCCACCATGATATAGTTCTGGGTGGAGATTTTAATTTGCCCGATGTAGACTGGGAGACTCAAACGTTTATAACGAGTGGCAGGGACAAAGAATCCAGTGAAATTTTTTTAAGTGCTTTATCTGAACACTACCTTGAGCAGTTAAACAGAGAACCGACTCGTGGTGATAACATATTAGACCTTCTGGTGACAAACAGACCCGAACTATTTGAAACAGTTAACGCAGAACAGGTAATCAGCGATCATAAAGCGGTTACTGCATCGATGATTTCAGCAGTAAATAGAAATATTAAAGAAGTTAGAATGATTTTTCTGTTTAGCAAAAGTGACACAAAGCAGATTTCAGAGTACCTGACGGCTCAACACAAAAGTTTTGTCTCAAGTACAGACAGTGTTGAGGATCAGTGGACGAAGTTCAAAACAATCGTACAATTTGCGTTAGATGAATATGTGCCAAGCAATATCGTAAGAGATGGAAAAGAGCCACCGTGGTACAACAACAGAGTTAGAAAACTGCTGCGGAAGCAAAGGGAACTTCACAGCAAACATACACATAGCAGAGCCTTGCAGACAAACAAAAATTACGTGAAGCGAAATGTAGTGCGACGAGGGCTATGAGAGAGGCGTTCAATGAATTCGAAAGTAAAGTTCTATGTACTGACTTGGCAGAAAATCCTAAGAAATGTTGGTCTTATGTCAAAGTGGTAGGTGAATCAAAACAAAATGTCCAGACACTCTGTGACCAAAATGGTACTGAAACAGAGGATTACAGACTGAAGGCCGAAATACTAAATGTCTTTTTCCAAAGCTGTTTCACAGAGGAAGACTGCACTGTAGTTCCTTCTCTAGATTGTCGCACAGATGACAAAATGGTAGATATCGAAATAGACGACAGAGGGATAGAGAAACAATTAAAATCGCTCAAAAGAGGAAATGCCGCTGGACCTGATGGGATACCAGTTCGATTTTACACAGAGTACGCGAAGGAACTTGCCCCCCTTCTTACAGTGGTGGACCGTAGGTCTCTAGAAGAGCGTAGCGTTCCAAAGGATTGAAAAAGGGCACAGGTCATCGCCGTTTTCAAGCAGGGACGTTGAACAGATGTGCACAACTATAGACCTATATCTCTAACGTCGATCAGTTGTAGAATTTTGGAACACGTATTATGTTCGAGTGTAATGACTTTTCTGGAGACTAGAAATTACTCTGTAGGAATCAGGATGGGTTTCGAAAAAGACGATCGTGTGAAACCCAGCTCGTGCTATTCGTCCACGAGACTCAGAGGGCCATAGACACGGGTTCCCAGGTAGATGCCGTGTTTCTTCCGCAAGGCGTTCGATACAGTTCCCCACAGTCTTTTAATGAACACAGTAAGAGCATATGGACTATCAGACCAATTGTGTGATTGGATTGAAGAGTTCCTAGATAACGGAACGCAGCATGTCATTCTCAATGGAGAGAAGTCTTCCAAAGTGAGAGTGATTTCAGGGGTGCCGCAGGGGAGTGTCGTAGGACCGTTGCTATTCACAATATACATAAATGACCTTGTGAATAACATCAGAAGTTCACTGAGGCTTTTTGCAGATGATGCTGTGGTGTATCGAGAGGTTGTAACAATGGAAAATTGTACTGAAATGCAGGAGGATCTGCAGCGAATTAACGCATGGTGCAGGGAATGGTTATTGAATCTCAATGTAGACAAGTGTAATGTGCAGCGAATACATAGAAAGAAAGATCCCTTATCATTTAGCTACAATATAGTAGGTCAGCAAATGGAAACAGTTAATTCCATAAATTATTTGGGAGTAGGCATCAGGAGTGATTTAAAATGGAATGATCATATAAAGTTGATCGTAAAGCAGATGCCAAACAGATTCATTGGAAGAATCCTAAGGAAATTCAATCCCAAAACAAAGGAAGTAAGTTACAGTACGCTTGTTCGCCCACTGTTTGAATTCTGCTCAGCAGTGTGGGATCTGTACCCGATAGGGTTGATAGAAGACATAGAGAAGATCCAACGGAGAGCAACGCGCTTCGTTACAGGATCATTTAGTAATAGCGAAATCGTTACGGAGATGCTAGATAAACTCCAGTGGAAGAATCTTCAGGAGAGACGCTCAGTAGCTCGGTACGGGCTTTTGTTGAAGTTTCGAGAACATACCTTCACCGCCGGCCGCGGTGGTCTCGCGGTTAAGGCGCTCAGTCCGGAACCGCGCGACTGCTACGGTCGCAGGTTCGAATCCTGCCTCGGGCATGGATGTGTGCGATGTTCTTAGATTAATTAGGTTTAAGTAGTTCTAAGTTCTAGGGGACTGATGACCACAGAAGTTAAGTCCCATAGTGCTCAGAGCCATTTGAACCATTTTTTGAATACCTTCACCAAGGAGTCAAGCAGTATATTGCTCCCTTCTACGTATATCTCGCGAAGAGACCATGAGGATAAAATCAGAGAGATTAGAGCCCACACAGAGGCATACCGACAATCCTTCTTTCCACGAACAATACGAGACTGGAATAGAAGGGAGAACCGATAGAGGTACTCAAGGAACCCTCCGCCACACACCGTCAGGTGGCTTGCGGAGTGTGGATGTAGATGTAGAAGTTTCGCTGAAAGGTAAAATTACCCCTGCATTAATACATAATTTTGCATTGCTCCTATTTTCGAGTTTCAATGCATCAAAACATTATCGATTTCGCTTGGTTCGTTTTTTTATGAGGACTACTAGCTATTACATTAACGGGAAAAATCGCATCACCAAAAAGTAATTAGTGTAGAGTAATGAAATTTCAGGAAGACATTTGTGTAGGTAACATATTTAAGTGATTAACGTTGCAAGGTCACAGGTTAATCTAAGCCACTGCAAATGTGAAATGCTGATTCATTAATAACCAGAGTGGCCACCAGAATGTTGAGTGCAAACATGAAAACATGCACGCATTATACTGTACAGGTGCCGGATGTCAGTCTATGGGATGGAGTTTCATGCCTGTTGCGCTTGGTCAGTTAATACAGGGACGGTTAATACTGGTTATTGATGACGCTGAAGTTGTCGGCCGATGATGTGCAATGTGAGCCCGATTTCAGACGAATCTGCTGATCGAGCAGGCCAAGTCAACATGTCGATGTTGAGTTACAATAGCGGTATGTTGGTGAGCGTTATCCTCTTGGAAAATACTCCCTGGAATGCTGTCCATGAATAGCAGCACGACAGATCGAATCACCAGAGTGACGTTCATAATTGCAGTTACGGTGCATAGGATAACCATGAGAGTGCTCCTGTTGTTACACGAAATTACACCCTTGACCATAATTCTAGCACGCAGACAGTTTGGTTGCAGGACCTCGAGTGGCCTCCTCCTTACCAGCACACTGCTAGCAGTGAATGAAACACCAAAATATGCGTTTCATGCACAGATAAGACATGACGCAAAATAATAACTATTACTCTGATTACTCTGATTGTTTTCAGTACGTAGCATACCCAAAGGTGGCGTCTCAGTAAGCTCTCTGGTATGCTAATAGGGTTCCTAGGTGCTGGGCCGTGCCGGCCACGGCTGCTGTGCCCGTGCTGAACGAGGGCGTTAGTCGCCAGCAGAGCGGCGCGACGCGTCACAGCGACGATAAATCGACCTGGGCGCAACTGTCGAAGGCACTCCATCTATCGGGAACCGATATATAACACCGCGATATTGGAAACCCTAAATGCTTGATGGATACTCTAATTTAAAAGTCGTATTCGAATGGCTCCATTTGTCCTGTGAGACAGCAAATATTTTTGCATAACGAAGGAAATGCTCGTTATCTCACAGTGAAATGAGCACGGCGTGTACGATGTATACACTAGGGCGCGGCCTTTATCTTTTTGTTTCCTTGGACGTATATCAGTAACCTTGACTGATGCTGCTAACGCATGCTAATTGTCCTCATTGTCACGGAATCGTGATTATTCTGAACTGAATGGTCCACTCTGGTTTTCTAGCACAGAATGAATACAAACGTAACCATTTTTACCACATCCAGTCCAAGAAAGGTGTTACAGGAATTATTAAGGACATCAGGGCGCCATATAGATTACAAGCGTGAAACTCGTTTGGAAAGACACTGTCTTTCTCCTTATCATTTCACACTTTACTCCCAGGAATCAGTCAATTCAGCATTAAGGTTTCAATGTAAAGTAATCTGGACACTTTCTTAACGAGTCGTTCTTGACGACGAATGAAGCCCAAAATATCAATAGTGGACCTTTGTAGTTGACCCAACCACATGTACATGGAGGAAACAACAATTGTCTAGAACATAACACAGTGGTGTAGAGGAAGCCGAACAAACAATTTTATACGGGACAACTGTGGTTTACCAAGCCGTGAAAGTACCTCAAATTGGCCTGAAAAAACCGCCGAAGCTACAACGCATGCACGTCGCACGAAATTTTGATATTCTCTCCTTGTCTCTGTGCAAATCATTAACCCCAGGGGAAATTTAATGTAGTTAAATTTTGTACTGCGATACGTTTTTGCTACAGTCCACGATTTTGTAGTTGTTCAAGAGAAACGTGATCTTCAAATGCCTCCAGCCACCATACTCACACACGAGTGGTCAGGATTTTTAAGACCTTTTAATAGCACTCTCTCCGACCACAGTACAAAAATTTGCGTGAACATTGATTATTTTTTATCTTCATTGATTGAGCTATTATTACGCCAGTGGCTTAGTCGTGCACTTACAAGTTGTAAAATTGACGTTTGTGTAAATGTTACCCAAAATGTTTGAGAATTTTAACAGAATAAAATTAACAATTAAATCATTTTGCTTGTCTGGCCTTCTGACTACATAACTATTCTGACTGTAAGGGTTATGTTTGAATCGACTTGTAAACGTAATTCGTTATTGCGTAACGTTTACAAAAGTCGTGACCAATAATAACACATACAGCCGTCTTTATAATTTTATTTTATTTTGTCGCTACCAGTTTCGACGCTTCATTGTGTCATCTCAGGCTGTTTTTATGCGTTACTGATGGATACGATCCCCATGCATAACCCATCAGTTGCCAGCACTACTGGTTTCGCAGATAATGTGTCAGCTCTGTAGATGCTGTTTCTAGCGCACATCTGTGCGCTGGCGCTCGACTAGAAGGTAAGTCGGTTACAATCTTGGTCGTGGATGACATTTTCACTGCCATTATATGGCCGCCAGGGGGAGGAGAGGCGGTGGCCCAAAATTCCTGATCACCACTGGGCCAATGTCCTAGATTAAATTTCAAACCTCTTCGCAGTGTTGCATAAAGTGAGGGCATGGGACACAGCTGGTGATCCGTCCGTCAGACGGGGACGCTACGCTTGGCGGCCCCCTTGGTATTATTCGAGAGGAATAAGGTATGTGGTAGCACCAGGTTTTATCCCCTTCCCTTCTCTCGTTTCAATCACCATACGACGCACTTCCCACACATCCACAGTCGAAGAGGCCATTGTGCATGGAGGAAGAACATCCTTTTGGACAGAGTGCACAACACATCTCGTGGGATATCCGAGCGAACAGTGTTACACATTTACTTTTTGTTCCAACATGTCTCTTTCCTTCATTTTTATGGAAGGTGGGGCTTAACTAACAGATAATTAGACAAACTGATATTCTGCAGCACTATAATGTTCATGAAATTCGCAACTCTTCTAGATAACGGCGCATATGAATCCAGACTAAGTAGTTGCTGGTTCTCTTTGAGTCACTGACTGAGTAATAAGATGGTTCATGCTGGCCAGTTAACCGTTCCATGCAGCAGCAGCAAGTACTGACAAATCAGCAGCTCATCAAGTCATACCGTACAGCAGCAGAGCAGCCTTACTGAATTTAGTTATTATTGGTAACTTGCACTTTTTGAAAAATTTTCAGTTATGATGTTAGTGTGGTGGCACTATCACTACAGAAGGGCTGGGGAACCGTTCTTCTGCTTGTAGGATGGGTTATATGCATGGTATCGTTCAGAGATTGCCGTACCACATCAAAGTCGGCAATGCAGATCGATACCATTGACATTAGCGAGAGCGTGTGCAATCCACGACGGTGTATGGGAGGCACTGCAGAAGACCATGGCTCCCACTCAGCAACAGCAGCGCCCTCGCACTAAGGTCAACATAGTGTCGAGCATTCAAGAGCTCGGCCTAGTTCGAGACCTCAGCTACAGCAGTCAAGATCATCATGTGGGACCACCGACTAGTTAGTGCTTCAGATAAATCTGTATTATTGTTAATGTGGAAAACAGTTTGTTAATTAGTACATGACAGTTGTAAATTATCCAGTACTTCTGTGGCAAAGAAGTGTGGCAAAGTTAAGTAAATACTGTACTCATTTGTTTATTAAAGCACACTCATACTTCATGTGTTCTAGTCAAAGAGCCTTCTGCCACATCAATCACAGAATCAAACACCCTCAATTGTTGGCGGACCAAAGTAGTTGCGCGTGGTCACGTTAATATGCTCACCCACCTGGGCGTTGTGAGTTCGATCTCAGATACGTTTGTCACAAACCAATCTGCAACCATGGACAGGTGACGACTTCTGGCTCACGCGAAGAGAGGCTGCGCTGGCACACAGGCTAGGCAGTGGCCAATGCAATGAACTGGAACTGACTCTGTGACAGTGGAGCAGGTCAATGACTAAAACCGCCCTCACACGGGACAAGGCACCTAATGTTGACAAGGACATGGAAGTGAAACCTCACGTCACCAGACACCGCGATCTGTAAGTAACATATCATTTCACTTGAACCAATTAACGGCTTCAGCAATTAACAAAGGATTGAACGAACAATGGCAATTCCCAAAACTCAATTACAACAGATAACAAGCACCGACAGGCACAATCATGCTCATAGAACGAACAAGATGAAGGCAATAAAGGGCAAGACCTCGATCCAGGAAAACGAGAGGATCACAGCCCCTGCTTATTAATATGATTCAGAAAAATACGTCATGTGGGACGGGCTGCCATTGTAGCGCTCTCCAGTGGCCGTTGACAGCGGCATGTGGCTCGCAAACCTTGCAGTTTGTTTGCGAAAGTGTACGAGTGTAGCCGGCCGCGGTGGTCTCGCGGTTCTAGGCGCTCAGTCCGGAACCGCCGGACTGCTACGGTCGCAGGTTCGAATCCTGCCTCGGGCATGGACGTGTGTGATGTCCTTATGTTAGTTAGGTTTAAGTAGTTCTAAGTCCTAGGGGACTGATGACCATAGATGTTAAGTCGCATAGTACTCAGAGCCATTTTGTACGAGTGTAAAATTCCTACATTAGCTCTCATTAGCTCTATTAAACCTCACTTTCCTTGCCTTATTCATATGCTAGTCATGTAATTCTGATTGGTGAACACGTAAATAAAATCTTCTGTATCTTTCAACACAATGCAGCACTAAGAGTAGGACTCTGCACTGATGAATACGATATAGAACAAAAAGAAGGACTTCGGCTTATACAACGTAACAAAATCGGACACACTCACCCTTGACAGAGAGTGTACTTATATTTACATAACATCGAATACTACAGAAAATATTTCTCTAATTTAATTCAGAAAACTCGAAGATGAAAAAAATTGTATACAGTAAGCTACAGATTGTTTAACACTTCTACCACCTACGCTAAATGCCTACATGTGAGTAACAGATGTAATGGCGAAATATCAGCGCCTGAAAATCGCTAATAAGGACTTTAGCGTAAGGACTGAACACCATTCATCATTTATTGCGTACAAAATGATTTATTCATAAAAGGGTTAGAATTAAAACAAGCAATAAACTTTACAAGAACATATAAAAGTTCTTTAAATTCAAACGAGTTTTACGCTTTTAAACTAACAATTCAGCAACATAAAGCATTTAGATAGGAAAATAATAATTTAATTTAAAGGAACTTCAGAATTTGTTTGAATAACATTAATGACAGCCCATTAGTGGGCAAGAGATCAGTATTTCACATGAAGCAATTAAATAACAATTTTAGCAATTAAACAGTTCCCAAAATTAATTTACAACAGATAACAAGCACCAAGGGGCGCAATCATGCTAATAATAACCCGCTCGTAGAAGGAATAAGGCGATGGCAGTAAAGGACAAGAGGTCGAACCAGGAAACCGAGGGCATCACAGGCTTTGCTTATTAAAATAATTTCGAACAATACGTGATAATTGCTATTCGCGGGCACAAAAGACCCCATACTCATAGTGAATACCACGGGCGAAATTCTTCATGCCCACCAACGTTTTTAGGAAAGTATTAACATACGGATCTCTTTTTCCTTTTTAGAAGTATAAAAATACTACAGTAAAAATGATACCAATCTCAATACACAACGCAAATGCATGCTAATATACAAAACTGAAATCCTTTTGTTTAACATAAAATTTAGTGACTCCTTGGAGTGCACACGCTATTAAAGCAAACGCTCCAAAATTGGATCAAACATCCAGAGGGGTAGTACGAAACAAATGAAACTTACCCTGTACATGAACTCCGAGCACGGAGTGGGCTTCTGTAACACTGTCGCGCAAGCGCGCCCGAGTGCGCGCGCGCGCACACACACACACACACAAACACACACACACACACACACACACACACATACACGCACACACACACATACACACATACACACACAGCTGACGCCTGGCTAGCCCGACAGCCAGCGAAGGGACAAACAGTGTGCCGTTTGACTAAGGGCGTGCGAAACGAGGATCACAAGCCACAATCAGGGACGAACACTCACGCCCGCGCATAGCAGTATAAGTCCCACAAGCAGTCAAGTATAGCGCACACACCTAGAATCCAGAGCATACATTGCTAATTACCAAACAGCGCATATATAAAATCAAAGTACCAGAACTAAGCCCAGAATACCTCAATTAACCCCTAAGTATGGTGGTGCAATTTCAAGTGAATGTACAAAATATAAATTACAAATGCAGGGGGGACCAGAGACAAGTCAAGTGAACTTGGGTCAAAACCACATCAAAAATTCCATAAAATTATTCCTCAAAATATCCAATTGTAAATCTGCCTTAAAGTCATGGCTCATCCAGTGCACAGGCAACACCCAAAACTCACAAGTGTTATAACGCCGTCGAATACGGCCTCTGCACTGCGATAGACAGTGCTCCCTAGAACAGACTAAATGCGAGTACTGTGAGAGGGTAAAACAACAAACGCCTACAAGGATCACAGTTTTTCAAGATAACAATGTCACAGTGGCATAGATAACTTGAGTTATCATTCAGCACCACCCTGCATTTAAGGAAAAGTAACACTGACCCTCGCAATAAATGATGAACATGAATTCAAAGATCAGGGGCAAACAGCAGACTGCACTTAACAACTAGCCTAAACACACCTGCAGATATTGAGACTAGAAAACATGTTCAGATAAGACGACCTAAGTACAGAAGAACCATCTTAAAACATTTCCAGGAGTCCACATCTGAAAGCATAAAGTCTCCATTTAGCAGATAAGTGAACCAGGAGCACACAGCAACAGCCATAGTAAACCCCCAGGCTCCTCGGCTACTCCACAACACACCGCAAGTAATGCCGACGCCGACCAAAACGATGACGACTTCTCGAGACACTTGCTAGGCTCGTACCGCCCTTGTCTATCCTCAGCGACCCACCACAGTGCGCCATCTCGCACGCGAGTCACAACAGATGATGAAAGATTAAAACAGAGGGCAAGTGTCGACATCCACAAATCTGCTGCGGCTCAAAAGACATTCGAGCATAAAAATCCTATCAAGAACGACACGTTTTTCATGAGTCTTCGACATGCCTTTGTCGTAAAACGGCGTACTTCCATATCACACGAGTTATAACATGAAAATAACTAAATACGAAAATTCTATAAGCACCATTACGATGTTTCCTGTCATTCTATTACTGCAAATCATACCGATAATGACGCGTTTTCGTGGGAACGTCAGTGCTTATAAACAGCATACATTCATAGGGTGTACATTGTAATACAAAAACTCATCAAATAGTAGCTGCAAGTGGCAGCCACAAATACGATATGGCGCTTCGAAAATTCTGCTTCCGACATAGGGATCGTTCTTGCCTCTTATTTGTTCAATTTTTCGTAGCACATTCCCGAAACATTACAGACCTTACGGAAGGAAATGACTCCTCAGAGTAAAAATAAATGACGTCGCAACAGCTGCACGTCAGCATTAGCTAACGCTTTCTGTATGAGGACCACTTCAGGCCTCGCAGCTCGGGTTACGATGAGGTGTTCGATCACAGTGCGAGGCAGTAGTGCGGCGGAGAGGGGCCTCCGATTACAGACATCGTCGAATGAGTCGCAGATAGACTGCGAACGATGGCTGTCCAACGGTGCATATGTAAAACCACAGCCGCCGCACTGGAGGTGCCTGGTGGCTCGATGGATGCGTATAAATAGCGCCTCGGAGACTTTGGATTCCAACGATCGTAGCTTCCCGTAACAAAGTTGGTACAACACTTGCCCCCACCACTTTGCCGGGTTACGGACGACAAGCTGTTCTGGTGATGTAGTCGGCTATGAATCAACCATGACAGAATTTCTGCTGTAGCTTTCAAGATTAATGAGCCTGCCGCAAGTGAAAGTGTCAGTAAATGATATTCAGCTGAACCTTGTCAATAAAACTCAGTCCTCTGTTCGAAACCACTGGTCCTCCAGTAACGGCCATAGCAATCTTCCAGTCACAACGCCCTATCCCTTCAATACGGCAGGCAATAGAACAATTGAGATGAATGTCGAAAGACAAGACAACTTCATGTTAAAGGTATGCTCAAGGTGTTTTACATTTAAAATTTCATAAATGTCGTTATCAGGAGAAAGAAAACTGGCGTTCTACGGATCGGAGCATGGAATGTCGGATCACTTAATCGGGCTGGTAGGGTAGAAAATTAAAAAAGGGAAATGGATAGGTTAAACTTAGATATAGTGGGAATAAGTGAAGTTTGGTGGCAGGAGGAACAAGACTTTTGGTCAGGTGAATACAGAGTTATAAATACAAAATCAAATAGGGATAATGCAGGAGTTGCTTTAATAATGAATAAAAAAAAATAGGAGTGCGGGTAAGCTACTACAAACAGCATAGTGAACGCATTATTGTGGCCAACACAGACACGAAGTACTACAAGCTTATATGCCAACTAGCTCTGCAGATGATGAAGAAATTGATGAAATGTATGATGAGATAAAAGAAATTATTCAGATAGTGAAGGGAGATGAAAATTTAATAGTCTTGGGTAACTGGAATTCGAGAGTAGGAAAAGCGAGAGAAGGAAACATAGTAGGTGAATATGGATTGCGGGTATGAAATGAAAGAGGAAGCCGTCTGGTAGAATTTTGCACAGAGCATAACGTAATCATAGCTAACACTTGGTTCAAGAATCATAAAAGAAGGCTGTATACATGGAAGAATCCTGGAGATACTAGAAGGTATCAGATAGATTATATAATGGTAAGACAGAGATTTAGGAACCAGGTATTAAATTGTAAGACATTTCCAAGGGCAGATATGGACTCTGACCACAATCTATTGGTTATGAACTGTAGATTAAAACTGAAGAAACTGCAAAAAGGTGGGAATTTAAGGAGATGGGATCTGCATAAACTGACTAAACCAGAGGTTGTACAGAGTTTCAGGGAGAGCATAAGGGAACAATTGACAGGAATGGGGGAACGAAATACAGCAGAAGAAGAATGGGTAGCTCTGAGGGATGAAGTAGTGAAGGCAGCAGAGGATCAAGTACGTAAAAACACGAGGGCTAGTAGAAATCCTTGGGTAATAGAAGAAATATTGAATTTAATTGATGAAAGGAGAAAATATAAAAATGCAGTATATGAAGCAGGCAAAAAGGAATACAAACGTCTCAAAAATGAGATCGATAGCAAGCGCAAAATGGCTATTCAGGGATGGCTAGAGAACAAATGTTGGGATGTAGAGGCTTATCTCACTAGGGGTAAGATAGATACTGCCTACAGGAAAATTAAAGAGACCTTTCGAGAAAAGAGAACCACTTGTATGAATATCAGTTCTAAGCAAAGAAGGGAAAGCAGAAAGGTGAAGGAGTATATAGAGGGTCTATACAAGGGCGATGTACTTGAGGGCAATATTATGGAAATGGAAAAGGATGTAGATGAAGATGAAATGGGAGATACGATACTGCGTGAAGAGTTTAACAGAGCACTGAAAGACCTGAGTCGAAACAAGGCACCGGGAGTAGACAACATTCCATTAGAACTACTGACTCTCTTGGGAGAGCCAGTCCTGCCAAAACTCTACCATCTGGTGAGCAAAATGTATGAGACAGGCGAAATACCCTCAGACTTCAAGAAGAATATAATAATTCCAATCCCAAAGAAAGCAGGTATTGACAGATGTGAAAATTACCGAACTATCAGTTTAATAAGTCACAGCTGCTAAATACTAACTCGAATTCTTTACAGACGAATGGAAAAACTGGTAGAAGCCGACCTCGGGGAAGATCAGTTTGGATTCCGTAGAAATGTTGGAACACGCGAGGCAATACTGGCCCTACGACTAATCTTAGAAAATAGATTAAGGAAAGGCAAACCTACATTTCTAGCATTTGTGGACTTAGAGAAAGCTTTTGACAATGTTGACTGGAATACTCTCTTTCAAATTCTGAAGGTGGTAGGGGTAAAATACAGGGAGCGAAAGGCTATTTACAATTTGTACAGAAACCAGATGGCAGTTATAAGAGTCGAGGGGCACGAAAGGAAAGCAGTGGTTGGGAAGGGAGTAAGACAGGGCTGTAGCTCTCCCCAATGTTATTCAATCTGTATATTGAGCAAGCAGTAAAGGAAACAAAAGAAAAATTCGGAGTAGGTATTAAAGCCCATGGAGAAGAAATAAAAACGTTGAGGTTCGCCGATGTCATTGTAATTCTGTCAGAGCCAGCAACGGACTTAGAAGAGCAGTTGAACGGAATGGACAGTGTCTTGAAAGGAGGATATAAGATAACCATCAAAAAAAGCAAAACGAGGGTAATGGAATGTAGCCAAATTAAGTCGGGTGATGCTGAGAGAATTAGATTGGGTAATGAGACACTTAAAGTAGTAAAGGAGGTTTGCTATTTGGGAAGAAAAATAACTGATGATGGTCGAAGTAAAGAGGATATAAAATGTAGACTGGCAATGGCAAGGAAAGCGTTTGTGAAGAAGAGAAATTTGTTAACATCAAGTATAGATTTAAGTAAGTCGTTTCTGAAAGTATTTGTATGGAGTGTAGCCATGTATGGAAGTGAAACATGGACGATAAATAGTTTGAACAAGAAGAGAATAGAAGCTTTCGAAATGTGGTGCTACAGAAGAATGCTGAAGATTAGATGGGTAGATCACATAACTAATGAGGAAGTGTTGAATAGAATTGGGGAGAAGAGGAGTTTGTGGCACAACTTGACAAGAAGAAGTGACCGGTTGGTAGGACATGTTCTGAGGCATCAAGGTATCACAAATTTAGCATTGTAGGGCAGCGTGGAGGGTAAAAATCGTAGAGGGAGACCAAGATTCAGATTCAGATTCAGAAGGATGTAGGTTGCAGTAAGTACTGGGAAATGAAGAAGCTTGCACAGGATAGAGTAGCATGGAGGGCTGCATCAAACCAGTCTCAGGACTGAAGACCACAACAACAACAACATATGTAATATTAAAAAGATTGTATAAAAATTTCCTTAAAATCCAAACTGACTCAAAATGTTACCCTTAATCGAAAGATTTAACTGTAATCATGCGATAATATAAACTTAAATTTTTATAGCGTCAGCGCTGAATTTCTCCTTGTAAAAAGCTTCCTCATCAATGGTCAATGAGAATAACCCCACAATACAAATTACGACACATGCAGCAACTACTGAATCCTGGTCACCAGTCACCGCAGGACACAACACGCAAAACAGAGTACTACCAGTGCCCGGAAAATCATTTTAACTGTACAGCATTTCGCGCCCAGCTCTCTATACTCGAAAGTGGCAGCAACGCAAGCAAGCAATTTCTCGTGCAACGAAATATAAATAGCCTACCGTGCCATAAGATTTATTATAAATCAAGCCAGCTTAACAGCCCTAGATTTGCGTAGGTATGACTTATGCTAAGTAAGTAATAAGTAAACTAGCCTGAGGGCACGTGGTGCACCACATCTGATTTTAGAACTACGGGGTAACCCAACTGGGTGCAAGGAGCTTACTCCTATTGTTCTCGCCATACTTGAGGATCTTGTATCGTCTGGCAGTTGTAACGTAAGCATCCCTACCGTAATTTTGATTCAAATAGAACGTATTGTTATAATTTTGTATGTGGGATTCATTTAAAATATTACATCTGATCATCTCCCATGTCAATAACCATAACTTTTCACGAATTTTTGAATGTTTTCAAACGCCGCAAAGGAAAGACGAGTGACAAATAATTCGAGTTCATGACAACCGAACACATTATGTGTTCCTTCGTTATTTATAATGTACTGCTAAAATGACACTCCCTGAGTTTAATTAGCCGATCATTTCTTTTCGTACCCTGCCTATATTTTTTACGTAAGAATCTTGTTAGTTGATCGGTAAGTTGCCTCCAAAAGATAACGGCAGCAACTGCTTCACTGGCTTGACGTATCGTGGCTCAACAAAATTAACAAGCAGCTACCAATAATATTGTGTGAGTGGGTTGTTATCATGTTTTAACACCAATCATTCATTCCATTATCTAGAATTTTGGATCAGGTTTGCCGTCTTTGGACGTTCATCTGACTCGTCTCGGTATTACATTATAATCAGTATTTAAATAATTTTATGTATTCTTGCCGTGACTTGCTGAGAAAATTTTCATTTATATAGGTCAGGCTTGTCCTCGTAGAAAATTCAAGAGATAAATGCTCCAAAGAGTAAAGGGGCGTAAAACGTCACTGCATGTAGAATAATATCCATACCGTATGACAACGATGGAACACCTGACGAGGGTTGCCCGCCGTGCCGGCACATTCCATCATATTCAGACAACACAGTCCTTTTTTCTTGTTCGTAGTTGCTGGCACGGGACCTAGCACAGAAAGTCCGTAGTTAATCTGTAGCTTCTGCTGTCCAAATGTTTCCACAAAATTTCAGTCCTGGTCGCTCCAGACGCAGTTGCACCTGTTTTCATTATAAGATTCTTTCATTAAGCCAACAGTGAACAGTTGTCTGAACAACGAACCAAAGGAGCTCCCAGTGAGAGCAACGATGGAAAAAAAAATCCAACTGCACGCCATTCACAATGTCGATCTTAAGAGTGTGCCTGCACAAGACGACCACCGAATACGGCAATGACGTTAAATAAAACAATTAGTGTCAGACCTAAGGTGTAACAGAAACCACTGCAACTCAGCATAAAAAGACGGTCTCTATTCAATAACAGGGTATTGCACAGAGAGAGAGAGAGAGAGAGAGAGAGAGAGAGCAGGTTGTGCACCAACGATTGCTGTAGTGCAATTCTTTCAAGTTGATAACTCAGAAACGGATTTCGCAGTTACAAAAGCTGCGTATCAACGATGTGGCCACGGATACCAACCACTGACATAAAAGCTGCATATCAACGATGTGGCCACGGATAGCAAACACTGACATACTGCCCCATAATGCCGTGCCGCACAACGCTACTTCGGCAGTCTGAAGAAAAACGTCTCACTGGCATAAAGTCACAGAGCCGACAGACAAGTGCTCGCCTCGGTCGTACACCGCGTGTCCACCACAGAGGGCGCTCACGGCGGACTAGGGGCTAGTTTCGGATCAGCGTTCCCAGTTCCGGCGTCCACCGATCAGAGGCATAAATTTAAATCCGACACAGAGTGATGGCTCTGCGTTTAAACATTGCAACTTCTGGGGTCTATACGGTTCGGCAGGCACCGTGCGAGGCTCAAGTCAGATCGGACGTTAGGCGGATTGCTTAGTCGGTCGGTCGGCGCTTAAGCTACCTCTAGTGTGAGTTGCCATCCTGTTACGTGAGTACAAGTCTTGGCTGCCTGTCTCGCCGCTTGCACAGCTGTAGTCACCTTCCTCAGGTCGATCCAGGGAGCACTCTCTGTGGATCACTCTGTCTTGTTTGGACAAGTTGTCATAATTGTTTAAAATTTACCCTAATGTTATAACTTGTTATTGCCTTCCCCACTTGTAATTCCGGCCTTTAGCCATTGATTGTTTCTAACACTGCTTGTGGCCTTCAGCTGACGAATTATTTTCAATTTTCTCTTAATAAGGCCTGTAGCCGCCACTATAGCTTGTTACAGTGCGTTACGATTGTTGTAAAAAGGATTTAGTATTTTTACATGCAACTCCTTCCTTACTTGTAATTCAGGCCTTCAGCCGTTGAGTATTCTGAAAATTTGCTTGTAGCCTTCAGCCCCCAATGATTTGAATCCTTTCTTAATCAGGCCTTCAGCCGTTAATTGCTGGTAACATTCCTTGTGGCCTTCAGCCCACGAATAATTTTCAACCTTCTTAATCAGACCTTCAGCCGTTGATTGTGTGTAACACTGCTTGTGGCCTTCAGCCGACAATAACTTGCAATTCTTCTAAAAAGGCTTTCAGTCGCCAGTGTAGTAAAATCCTTTAAAAATGATTGTTGAGAGTTTTGTTTTCAAGAAAATAAAGTGTATGTGTTTTCTGTGCACCCAACGGTAACTGATTAGGCCCCGTCCACACCTTTCATGCTTTCCCTAAGTTCCACGTCTCACTTTCTCTTATAATTTTTCGTGGTTATTACTATTCTTCCGATTTTCATTGTGACATGGACCTCAACTTGAAAATTACACTTAGCTTTTAGGAACGTCAGTGCTGACGTGTCTTTTCTGATCTATCAATCTAGACGTTGATTTTGTTGTCGTAACTACAGGGTTATTACAAATGATTGAAGCGATTTCACAGCTCTACAATAACTTTATTATTTGAGATATTTTCACAATGCGTTGCACACACATACATAAACTCAAAAAGTTTTTTAGGCATTCACAAATGTTCGATATGTGCCCCTTTAGTGATTCGGCAGACATCAAGCCGATAATCAAGTTCCACCCACACTCGGCGCAGCATGTCCCCATCAATGAGTTCGAAAGCACCGTTGATGCGAGCTCGCAGTTCTGGCACATTTCTTGGTAGAGGAGGTTTAAACACTGAATCTTTCACATAACCCCACAGAAAGAAATCGCATGTGGTTAAGTCGGAAGAGCGTGCAGGCCATGACACGAATTGCTGATCATGATCTCCACCACGACCGATCCATCGGTTTTCCAATCTTCTGTTTAAGAAATGCCGAACATCATGATGGAAGTGCTGTGGAGCACCATCCTGTTGAAAGATGAAGTCGGCCGGCGCTGTCGGTCTCCAGTTGTTACATGAGCCAATTTTCCAGCATGTCCAGATACACGTGTCCTGTAACGTTTTTTTCGCAGAAGAAAAAGGGGCCGTAAACTTTAAACCGTGAGATTGCACAAAACACGTTAACTTTTGGTGAATTACGAATTTGCTGCACGAAAGCGTGAGGATTCTCTACCGCCCAGATTCGCACATTGTGTCTGTTCACTTCACCATTAAGAAAAAATGTTGCTTCATCACTGAAAACAAGTTCGCACTGAACGCATCCTCTTCCATGAGCTGTTGCAACCGCGCCGAAAATTCAAAGCGTTTGACTTTGTCATCGGGTGTCAGGGCTTGTAGCAATTGTAAACGGTAAGGCTTCTGCTTTAGCCTTTTCCGTAAGATTTTCCAAACCGTCGGCTGTGGTACGTTTAGCTCCCTGCTTGCTTTATTCGTCGACTTCCGCGGGCTACGCGTGAAACTTGCCCGCACGCGTTCAACCGTTTCTTCGCTCACTGCAGGCCGACCCGTTGATTTCCCCTTACAGAGGCATCAGAAGCTTTAAACTGCGCATACCATCGCCGAATGGAGTTAGCAGTTGGTGGATCTTTGTTGAACTTCGTCCTGAAGTGTCGTTGCGCTGTTATGGCTGACTGATGTGAGTGCATTTCAAGCACGACATACGCTTTCTCGGCTCCTGTCGCCATTTTGTCTCACTGCGCTCTCGAGCGCTGTGGCGGCAGAAACTTGAAGTGCGGCTTCAGCCGAACAAAACTTTATGAGTTTTTCTACGTATCTGTAGTGTGTCGTGACCATATGTCAATGAATGGAGCTACAGTGAATTTATGAAATCGCTTCAATCATTTGTAATAGCCCTGTATATGTTCGGTCACCTCAATTGATACAATCCAAATTCTATCCTTTATTTACAGTGCGCAGTGAAACGGTTCACCAGCTCATTAATCCAAGGTGAAAGGATTGGCCCCACATTTAACTTTATTTCCACCGTTTGCCACTTTTCAAGGTATGTATAATTTACTCAAAAAATCTTAAGATTTTGCAGCTTACAAACACACTACTAATATAAACACAGTTAATATAAAACTAAGGAAACCATTAAAATATGATTTCAGGTTAAATTTTCAACGAAAGAGAGCTCTTTATGTAACTCAAAATATGTTAAGTTTAGTTTTTCCAAAATGAATAAACCGCCTGAAGAACAATTCAACTGCTAAAATCCGTGGAGCGGCCCACCAGGTTAAATTTTCAGCATAAAGCTCCATACACAATTCCACAGTTGTTAAACTAAGTTTTGCAGAAATTTTAAAATAATGAATAGCCGTCCCGAGCAACAATCAAACTGTGGAGCGGGTCTCAGGATTACATTTTCAGTACAAAGTTATTTAGATAATCTCAGACTTGATAAGTTTAATTTTACGGAAATTTTAAGACAATGAACAATCACCCCGAGCAATAATTAACTTATGACAACCTGTGGAGTGGATCAAAAGGTAAAATTTTCAGCACAAAGATCTTTACATAACTTCAAACTTGTTAAGTTCATCGTTCAACGTAGGCTGTCACGGCCGGGATTGTCTTCACTTAAAACTTCCGGGCTGATAGGCCGTGGTCGATGTACGCGTATAAAACTCTCCCCTGACGTTTCGTCTCCGACTGCGGGAGACATGGTTCAAATGGTTCAAATGGCTCTGAGCACTGTGGAACTTAACAGTTGTGGTCATCAGTCCCCTATAACTTAGAACTACTTAAACCTAACTAACCTAAGGACATCACACACCTCCATGCCCGAGGCAGGATTCGAACCTGCGACCGTAGCAGTCGCGCGGTTCCGGACTGCGCGCCTAGAACCGCGAGACCACCGCGGCCGGCGAGGGAGACATCCTCCGAGGTAAAGGGGCGAACTGTTAAGTGAAATTTTAAGGAAATTTTACGATGATAAATAGTTAGACCATTTACTATTAAATAATAAGAATTCACAGCGAGGGCATTTAATTTAAATTTTCAGAAACAAACAGTTTTCTAAACCAATTAAAATGGAACGACGTCAAAGGTCCACAACCATAATAGTGGAAAACAGTTAAAATGAAACCCAGCCCCCTGATGTGGGACAATTCTGAAACACATACAATATTTGACTACGGCAAACAAGCATTATCTGAACACAGAAAGACTGACTAGCCTCTAATAGGAAATGCAATATAATTTATAGGAGTGCATATGGGTTACTGAAACACAGAATAACTAAAGTATAAATGCAGCAGGCAGGAAACAGGAGAATCATGGGCACAAGCTATCATGCAAGGCACTGCGCCCACACGGCTGGACTGCCAAGAGGAAACCGCACCACTGAAATATGGCCCAAGCGGCGGTCCTGGTGTTTGGCCAACTCAGAACGTATTTAACGACAGTGCAAACATAGATCAGTGGCAGTGGCGTGATCGTGGTAGTGGCTGCTACATCAACCCTCAAATACAGTTTATCGCAGGAGTACGAGACACACAGAATTCTACTAATTACAACAGTATTTAACTGGCCAGGCCACAATTAATAATAACAACTAAAGTGACTAAGAAGGCTTGGAAATGAAATAAGATAAGGATATGCTATGGCCTAGGATGGAGATCACCCAAAATTTTAAACACTACTTCCAGTCTTTTGCATATGCAACCAGACTGCCGTATCCAACCGGCTTGTACGACGGCTACTACGCAGGCCCACTATAAACCGTATATAAGGTCGCAATACACCTTCATGGGGGTCAAGGTTTGACAATAGTTAAAACAATTTAAAACAACACATTACGCAAGGTACAATATCATATCAGCAAAATTTTGATTGATTAAATTCGGGGCTGCTTAACATTAAATACAAGGTTTAACATATCATTTACCAGTCTAATTTTTTAAATGTCTTCCTCACACTCGCTTGAGCACGTCACAAGGTAACTCAGATGTTAATTCTGATATCTCTTATACCTACAGAACATTTAGAAGAATGTGATTGCAGTTTAGCAGATGACAAAGTGTCATGGCCTTTAAAGGTTACAATACGGAAACTCCACCTTTAAGCCTCATCCGCACCGCAAAAGCAGCAAGGAGATGAACCTTCCACCATAAAGGAGGACCCGCACCACCAGTCCTTCTCCTAAGCCACGTTCCAAGGAGACAACAACAACAACAGAGGCTACCACGCATCCCAAGCGACCAGTCGTTTGCCGAGCGATTCCGCACACCAGAGCTCGCCGTCTCTCACGCCAACACCGCCCTGCGCACGCTACAGAAGGACCCTCTGTCCGCAGGCACCACCTGCCAGCGGTCGCGGAAAGCAGAGATCGACCTTTGGCGCTCGAAGATCGACAGAAATGAGCCACGGCTCAGGCAGTGCCTAGTCATATACTGTAGGTATAATCTGACGCGGATAGGAGACACACAGCAGCCTCGTCTTACCGCTTTTCCTACTTCAGACCAGTGGGTACGTTACCTCTCAATACCGCTTTTTAATTGAAACACAATGGATTTATAAGTCGCCTGCGTTTTTAGTCCGTTTTTTACTCTTATCAGAGTTTTATCCCACGCTTCAGTGCCAAATACTCGGTCTATATAACACGCGTGTAAGCCTCTTCCTTCCTCACTAACCCTCTCTCCAAACATTGCAAGGGTCCTGTTTCAGTTTTAGTGCCTGTATTCCTTCTAAATCCATACTACTCTTAAGCCAAATTTTTCTCCTGAAAGCAGAGATCGTGGTTCTCAACTCTGGCTGTATTTTAAATGAGGCTAAGTGCCCCGTGATCACCGTAATTTCATGGTCACCTGCTTCTTCGATACTGGAATCATTAGCATCATTCCAAAAGCCCTCTGGCCATTCCCTCTGCTATATATATATTGTTCCATAGCTACAATATTTCTCTTGTTTTTTTCTTTGTTCAAACGCTCAAATACATCTGCTAGAATTCTACTGCTTTGCACTTGTCATCAGATATTGCGCTCTTTACTCATACCATTAGACTGTTGGTCCACTATTTCTCATTTTACTGCCTGTTAGTTAATTTATTATTAATTTTTAATGCCTTCTAAACTAACTACGATTAAACGATGTTGGGCAATTATCTTCATGTTCACTGACTGAGACGCAGCTGTCACTACACCTGCTCTAACGACAGTGACACCCCAACACCTGTGACGGCATGTTATAACGGCAATGTAAATGGACCGATTCTAGCTGATCGACTTAGAAATAATATACACATTAAAAGTCCTCAACTGAGTAGAAAGAAGTGAAATTAACCGGAAAATGGAAATGAGGGTTTGGCGTCATTGGCCGGGAGACCCCTTACGGGGCAGGTCCCGCCTCCTTGGTGTAGGTCTTATTACATTCGACGCCACATTGGCTGACTTGCGCACCGGATGGGGATGAAGTAATGATGAAGACAAAACACCCACTCCCTGAGTGGAAAAAAATCCCCCACCCAGCCGGGAATTCGACCCGGGCCCCTTAGGATGGCAGTCCGTCACGCTGACCACTTTTTTTTATTTTTTTTTTCGCTGGCATCTGCTCTACCAACTTTTTCTCTTTTTTCATTTTTATTTTTTGTTTTTTGTTTTTTCCTCTTCTTGTAATTTTTTTTCTCTCCCAACTTTTTTTATATGGAAAAAGGCGTCTTTCAGTTACGACAAACAAAATTAGAATGAACATCCGTAGCAACAAGAGTTCCTTCTAAACTAGGAAACAGAATTTGAAACTAATAGTATGATGATAGATAATAAAGAAAGAAAAAATGTAACCAAATCCCGCCCGCCATTCCATGTGCATGACTTATCTGCGTACAGATTCCATGTTCCAAATTGATAAAGCATTTCGCAGCGTATGGAGCTCCATGACGGCGGTCATCCTCTGCCCGTTACTCCCCAACTGTGAGGGGGGTTATCGAAGACACTGCGCAAATAGTTCGCAAATAGTTGTCGGTATCGGGGTGTACACTCAAGTGTGCTATGACTGTCCTGGAGAAATTGCCAGTAATCAAGTACCACCTACTCATCATCTCGAAAGAGGTAGTGTGATGTCCATATACTACCTCTTTCGAGATAGTAGTAGAGGTAGTATGATGTCCATATACTACCTCTTTCGAGATGATTGTACTTGATTACTGGCAATTTCTCCAGGACAATCATAGCACACTTGAGTGTACACACCGATACCGACAACTATTTGCGAACTATTTGCGCAGTGTCTTTGATAACCATGTGAGAGCGTGAGTCTTCGCAGGTGGGAAATAAGTATCATCTGGACAAAGGAGGAGCCGTGGCTCAGTTATGCGAGGCGCGATACGTAGATAGCAGGCGAGGATCTTCTTCACTAGCAGCCGTACCTCTAACGCCGATCCGCATGTTAAACGGTGTTCGTCAGTATCCACGAGGTGGCAACGTGGGCAAAGCGGGGAATCCGTCATCCCAATAGCGTGCAGCCTTTGTCGTGTTACAACCTTCCCGTTCACCACCTGGTACCACGCGGCTCGCATCCGCGTGCGGAGGAACGGCTTCTGGACCGCTCTCCACACTGCAGGCCATAGGTGTCGTAGGGCTCTTCCTCTCAATCACATTGCGAGGGATGGACCTCAGCAGCAGCCTGTAAACGTCTCTCGCCTTGGGAGTGCGAGTGTTGGGGAGGTCTGGGTGCACGTAACTATGCTCAAGAATAAATGCCGAGAGGTGCGAGAGTGAGGGTGTAATGTGCGCAATCGTGACAGGTGCCAGAAGAGACGCCGGCACCAATTCCTCTAACAGACGTCCCGTGAGGGAAGCATCTTTGTGGGTCCACAATTTCATCGTTGTGCAAAATTATAACGCTGTAGCTCTCGCTCTTACATTTATAAGTCCCAGTCCGCCATCACGCGGAGGGAGGGTGAGTGTTTCGTAGAGGACTTTGAATAGGTGTCCGGCGGTAAGGTAATATCCAACGCTGCTTGCGGTCTGTGTGCCATCGCTGTCGATATCGGTAGGACCTGAGTCATGTGCATCATCGTAGTCGCCAAGTGAATGTTGAGGTATTCCCCGCGCTGTAGGGAGTCCATCCGTCGAAGTAGGTTCCGGCGAACCTCTGTGCGTATTTCCTGTAGTAATCGTGCATAGTTCACGGCAGCCGTGTGGCGCACATCCTGTGTAAATGTTATGCCCAAGAGCCGGATCTTGTTGACTAGTGGGACTGGAGCTAAAGCGTCCTCCTGTAGACCTCTCCCAATGGGCATCGCTGCCGACTTGGCCACATTCATGAGGCTGCCCGCTGCCAATCCATAGCGATTGATCCATTGTATCACCGAGCGTACCTCGTCACCAGATCGGACAAGTAATGGAAGGTCATCAGCATATATCCTGCAGTGAAAGGTGTGATACCTCAATGACATGCCCGAGAGCCTCCGACAAGTGGTTCAAGTGCGATCGCGTAAAGGATCATGGAGAGTGGGCATCCTTGGCGAACTGACCGTCGGATCGGAAAGGGACCCGCAATCCCTCCATTCACCAGTACACGGGATGCAGCTCCACGGAAAAGGCCCTGAAAGGTGTCGAGAAAGTCAGGCGGGAAGCCCATGCGGGCCATAGCGGACAGAAGGAACTTGTGGTGAACTCTGTCGAAGGCGTGGTCGAAATCAATGGAGATCAGAGCAGCTCGAAGGCGACAGGATGTGGCGATGGGTATTAAATCCCTGCATTCGCTGGTTGCCGTTTGCATGTTGGTCACTCCACTCTGTGTCGTTTCCTCCATGCAGAGGAGTAGAGGCAGAACCTTCTTTATGCGGCTGGCGAGTAGTCGGGCGAAGATTTTATTGAGTTGAGCACTGTAATTCACCTATAGTCCTCGACCATCCGACCTCTGGAAGATTTGTGTATCGGTATGAAGAGACCTTCCACGAATCCAGGTGGCACGTGGGAACCGGAGGTCATCAGTTCTTGGTACGTGATGATCCATCGGGGCATCATTAGATCGCGGAAAGTCCGGTAAAACTCGAGCGACAGTCCGTCTGGCCCGGGAGATTTGTTGAGTGCTCCCTTGTTAAGCGCGTCCTCGAGGTCGTCCCGTGTAAGTCCAGCTAACAGTGTCGCCGCTGCTGCATTGTCGAGGGTGTGCGACACTTGCCGCAGTATGTCGTGATCGTCTGCTTCCTCTGTATTCACCTCGTCGTAAAACCGACGATAGTGATCTGCAAAGGCTTCTGTAACCACCGCCTGAGTCATTACGATCCTACCACCTGGCAATATGAGGTCCGTGATCAGCTGCTGTCGGCGTCGGCGGCTGTCGAGCACGGTGTGATGCATAGGCGGGGTTTATCCTTCCGCTCGGTCTTGACGTCGCGATCGCGCTACGACCCCCTCCAAACGTTTTCTCGTAAGAGACAATGTTTTACCTCTAATTCGGCGGCTTTCCATTTGTCGGTTTGGAGACGGTGGTTGGCCGGCGAGTTCGCGGAGCATCGTGTAATAAAAGTCCAATGTGTGACGATGCCACGCTGCGATATCTTTTCCGAATTGTGTTAGCACACGCCGATACACTGGTTTTGCACATTCCACGCACCATGCTAGAGTCGAAGGGTATTGGGGAAGACGACGTTCGCAATCCATCGATGCGTTGGCGATAATCTGACGGCATTTCGGGGCTTGAAAATGTGCCACATTCAGCTTCCAGGGTCCTCGGCTGCGCCTTATTCGCTGCTGCTGTAGAGTGAGTGTGCATATGAAAGCGCTATGATCGGAGGAGGCAAGCGGCCAACGTTCGGCGTCCAATACTCCCGGCGCTAGAGCTCGTGATACATAAATACGGTCTATGCGACTGGCTGAGTGACTAGTAAGGTATGTCGGCCCGGGAGGGTCACAGTGCATTGTCTCCCACGTGTCGGTGAGAAGCAGATCTCGAACCAGGAGCCGAAGTTCTTGACAAGTCGAGAAATGTGGTACTTGGTCTTTGGAGTGGAGCACGCAGTTTAAGTCGCCGCCGATGATATATTGATCGAAGCGACTGATAAATAGGGGGACGATATCCTCCGAGTAGAACAGCGATCGTTCGCGGCGTTGGTCAGTTCCTGATGGAGCGTAAATGTTAATGATGCGCGTGCCCAGTGCTGTGATCGCCAGCCCCCTTCCTGACGGAAGGTAAGTCACTTCTTCGATGGCAATTCCGTCGCTCACTAGTATTGCCGTACCGCTGCCCTTTCGGTCCGCCGGTGACATATATGTCACATAACCGTAGGAGACGGGGAGGGCAGCTATATACACTTCTTGCAACAGGGAAATGTCAACATCCGAAGAGCGAAGCATCTCACGCAGCAACTGGATCTTCACTGCCGTTCGTACCGTGTTGAGGTTAAGCTTGTTGCCGAACCGCAGACTGGAATTACCTATGAAGCTCCTGAATGTATTGTTGCAACAGGGAAATGTCAACATCCGAAGAGCGAAGCATCTCACGCAGCAACTGGATCTTCACTGCCGTTCGTACCGTGTTGAGGTTAAGCGTGGCGATACGATAAGCTTGTTGCCGAACCGCAGACTGGAATTACCTATGAAGCTCCTGAATGTATTGACACCTCCGCATCCTCCCCAAACCTCACCTGCAGTGAGCCGGCGCCAGCCCGCATCTCGTGGTCGTGCGGTAGCGTTCTCGCTTCCCACGCCCGGGTTCCCGGGTTCGATTCCCGGCGGGGTCAGGGATTTTCTCTGCCTCGTGATGGCTGGATGTTGTGTAATGTCCTTAGGTTAGTTAGGTTTAAGTAGTTCTAAGTTCTAGGGGACTGATGACCTAAGATGTTAAGTCCCATAGTGCTCAGAGCCATTTTTTTGAGCCGGCGCCAATGGCGCCAATGGCGTGGGCCCTGTTGGCGTAACTTGCATGGTGCCGTCGTCGTCGGGTCATCCGCCCACGTCGGGGAACTCAAAGCAAGATGTGCTTCCCTAGCATTCTCAGGACAAGGCATGGGTGCTTGCACTCCAGAAGGTGGTGGGCAGCATCTGTCCTGCATATCGGCATCCGATTTCGCCACTGTAGATATGTGTTGTTTGTCCTCAGTTCCGTTCAGTGGTGCCACACTGCAGCAAATGGCGGCTGCCTCTGTGGTAGCGTCTTCATTGAAGGTGGAGTCGTCGTCCTCTGGAGCTTGTGTCGCATCCCGTTCGGAAGTTGCTCTACACCTCCGCTTCCGTCGCTTCGGAGAGGGTTGCTTCCTGGTGTGTCCTTCTGTGTCAGACGATGGCAAAGATTCACGACGTTTCGGTACAAAGGCAGCCGTAGGCACAATAAGAGAGTCTACGGCCATGCTATCGTCATGTATCTTGTTATCCGTCGACGGGGGCGGCGGCATCGGAGTTGAATCCGTAGCTTGTGGAACGGGTGTGACGTCATCGCCCTGTATTGGAGGATAGAGCCGCGACCGAACAGTGGATGTCGGCTGTCG
This sequence comes from Schistocerca americana, assembly GCF_021461395.2. Lineage (NCBI taxonomy): Eukaryota > Metazoa > Arthropoda > Insecta > Orthoptera > Acrididae > Schistocerca > Schistocerca americana. The sequence goes on along the minus strand of NC_060119.1, from coordinate 520,755,816 downwards.
TGGTGAAGTGGTAGCTGTCGTGAGGGCTGCTGCATAAGTCACTGGAAGCAGCGTCGGCCGCGATGGCGGGTCCGCGTCAGCCGGCGGCAGTTGAGTGATTCGACGTTGGATACATTCGGATCTGAGGTGTCACTCCTTCCCACAACCAGAGCAGGTCTTCGGTTGCCCATCGTAGATGACGATGGCACGGCAGCCACCGATATTCAGATATGAAGGTACATGTCTTTTAAGTTCTATTCGGATCTGGCGGACTCCGTTCAGCACAGTATATGTCTGGAATTGTGTCCATTTTTCCGCAATATGATCATGCATCGTGCCGTAGGGGCGCAGCGCTGTCACGAAGTCCTCCGCCGGTAGTTCGAAAGGAAGTCCGAAATGTCTGAAAGTGCGAAGTCCCATGCCAGAATAATCGACGTGCACAGTCCATACATTACCATCAGCATGGCAGAAACGATGGTCCTGTTTCGTTTCCCGAAGGATCCGTTCACATGTTGCGTCGTTGATGATCTTGACATATACGATACTACTCACAATGGACAAGTGAAAGCCGAGCATGTCGGTCGCCGGGATTTTAACTTCTCCTCGTAGAAATCGTTCGACTTCGAGTGCTTTGGGCCGTGCAGATTCCTTGCGGAACGTAAATTTGAGTGATCTATATGCTGAGTACGATGTAAACAACACGAGCGCTCACTCCGCGGCAGGAGACACAAATAGCGCGTCCTCACCGCAGCACAGCCAAAGGCCAACTACCACTCAGCTATCGAGGCGGACAAATTTACCGGAGAACTCTTGTAAATACTACGGATATGGTGAGCATTAGACTGGAAACAAAATTCCTGACGAAATAAAAGTAGAAAAATAGGCAGTCTTCGAACCCGATGATGGAAAATACAAATACAGGGAGCATGTGTATGAGAAACACTTATTAATATTTATCACAATGTACTGAAGAGTAGAAAATGAAAATAAAACATTAACTGCCTCAGTGAGAAAGACAGGTTGAGATGAAAGAAACCTACGTGGAAAAATATCCGCCTCGCCCGCTCCGCAAATGTGATCCCGCGATTGAGCGTCAGAGGAGGAAGCCATTTCCATCGTAGTCGCCCGCCACGCAGCCACCGAGGCCGCCGTCTTCCCGAAAGCCACGGCTGGAGCGCCAGGCAGTTCACCGGCGGCGGGCGACGGGGGACTCTCTACAAACAAATATTTCGTTCCCACCGCACAGACACGCCGCGCAGCTTCAAAGGTAAACGCCTCAAAGGCGAATGGCGCGCACCTCGGCCTCTTTTTGGAAGCGAATCGACTGTAATAATCGGTCCAGTCTCAGACCACCAGAAAGGAGTTCATCCAGCGCTCACCCTCCAACTGACGCCCGACAGTAGAGCACTTCCTGTGGCAACTGAGCTGGGAACCAACAGGGACCGGCTGCTACTAGCGCACGAGCCCACCAGCGGCTGAATCCATAATGTTTTGTCGGACTGCTTATATTGGGTTGGTGCATAAGTTCCTAGCGTTTCTTCATAAGTTCAGTAAATACAACCGGTGCACGTAACAGAGACTTCAGCCATCAGTAACACATGCTCCTTCACTATTTACAACAGTCTGCCACTGTTCCGCAACTGTAGAAACCACGTGATTTTGAAGCAAATGACTCGTCGAGCAATATTCTGACCGCATTTTCATCCGGAAAGGGAGTTCCTTGAAGGTTGTTCGATGGAGAGCAGAAAAGGTTAAAATCTGAGGCCGCAGGATCATGTGAATATGGTGGATCCGCTGTTCCATCATATGCGTAACATTATCATTTGTGGATGCGCGCAGGTGCTTGTACGGGGAGCTGCTTTGTTTGGGCTCAACTATTCCTTTCTTTTCCAAATATGAACATAAAGACACCAATTCTCGCCACCATTAACGGTAGAGGGTAGGAATGATTGGTGTTGTTAACGAGGCAGTTGATGAGGAGCAAGCAGAGATGGACATATGACCACGTACTGATATTTGTTGTTTTGACTTAGAGCTTGCGGTACCCATAGACCCAATTTTGGACTTTTCCCCGCCAAGCTCGAGTACACTCGCTGTGGATTAATACGTTTAAATCATCTTCATCAAACTCCGAAGATCTTCCTGAACGTGGAGTGTCACTAATGTCAAAACGATCCTCCTTAAACGAGAAAACCGCGGTAGTATCCACATAAAGGGCGTAAATGTTTCTGAATGCCTCCGCTGGTGTCACATCTCTACTGAACTGAAGCAGAAGAAATGTTTCCCTTTCTCCACTTGCCATTTCATTTGCTGGCGTTCATAGCTCCACTCACTGTCTCCAAATGACAAACTGTAATCAAATAGTGACAGTGATTAACAAATAAAAAATTACAGTCGATAAATAATAGCAATCGGAGTACCACCATGCAAAACAAAAACATTTAGGAGCAGATAACACTGCTTACTGACGGTTTTCAATTTGTACCACAGGGCGTCTCGTGTTTTATCTACCAACTTCAAATGATAACAGAAACATGGTGAGTTCAATTGTGTGTGAAGTCCTAAGGGACCAAACCGCTGAGGTCATCGGTCCCTAGATTTACACACTTCTTAAACTAACTTATGCTAAGAACAACACACACAACCATGCCCGAGGGAGGACTCGAACTTCCGGTGGGAGGGGCCGCGCAATCCGTGACATGACGCCTCTAACGCGGCAAACATGGTGAATGCATGTACTTATTTAATACAATTGTGAAATACGAGTACATAAATTGACAGTTACTACAGTAGGTAACACATATCGGCAGACTTCCCTACACCTCCAAATGTCCTCCGTTTCGTCTACATGCACTGTTGAACGCGTCTCGGAATGCCCTCCATAAAAAGTCAATATAACCCGCTAATGCCACTTATTTCAAGGCGAATATCAAAGTTTGTCGATTGTCTGCAAGTCACTGGCAAAAACCCTTTCCTTCACGTGACCCAAAAGAAAGTAATCCGGAGTTGTTGCTTCTGGGTATTGTAGTGGCAACGTCACATCGCCTAAGTGGGATATCACGCGGCTTGAAAATGCTTCTGTGCACTCATGATAAAGTACAGCGGTTCAAATGCGCGTCCGACTATCCATATTTACGTTTTCTGGTTTTTTCTAAATCCCTACAAGCAACTTGCAGGACCTTTTAAAGTGCACGGCAGTTTCTTTCCCCATCCTTGATGCTTTCCGAGATTGTGCTCCGTCGCTAATGACTTCGATATCGACGGGTCGTTAAATATAATCTTCCTTTTTTTTTCTTTTTTCAACTTTTGTCAGAATGTACACATACTTCGGCTTGCTTTGTGTGTCGTTGCATTTTCCTACTGAAATCAAATATTATTCAATAAACTCACTCGTATGTAATTCCAGAATGAGCATATTCTGCAAAATTTCGCGGTATCAGTTATCCTAAAAGTATCGGGACGAATAATGCCCTTTGCGGACCAAACGTCAAAAAATTTTGCTTCTTCGGATATGAGCAGTTGTTGGAGGAACTGTAGTTCTCAGTTAAACATTGCAAGCATGTCAGAGCACTTGCCGAGTTTGATTTACCTATCATTGTTTCTGAACTATTAAACCACCTTCAGTTCAAATAATCTAGTAAGTAGTTCGATGAATGTCGCACATTCGTAATGAATGTGGACGTCGCCGTACTGAACGTATGAACAATGTTCAAAATGATACGCGCACCCGTTCCAGGTTCTCACATGTTGGATGACATCGGCGTCGGCCTGGTGACTGCCCTTCAGAGCTCTACCAGTCCCCCGCCTAGCCCCCCCCCCCCCCCCCTCTCCCACCGCCAATATCCCACTCGCCTGAGAATACTATAATCCTTTGGTGCTGGGCAGTCCATTACAGGCATGTCACTATCCCGTAACCGCTCCACCACAGGCCGTGCATTATGGACAGGTGCTCGATCGTGTTGAACGATGCAATCGCCATCCCCAGCGTGCTCTTCAACCGTGGGAAGCAAGAACGTGCTTAAAACATCAATGTACGCCTGTGCTGTGATAGTTCCACGTAAAACAAGCCCCATCCATGAAAAATAGGACCACACAATAACGCCACCGCCTCCGAATTCTACTGTTGGCACTGTACACGCTGGCATATGACGTTCACCGGGCGTTCGCCATACCCACACTCTGCCATCGGATCGCCACATCGTGTACCGTGATTCGTCACTCCACACAACGTTTCTCCACAGCTCAGTCGTCCAATATTTACGCTCCTCACACCAAGCGAGGCGTCGTTTGGCATTCACCGGCGTGATGTGTGGCTTATGAGCAGCCGCTCAACCATGAAATCCAAGTTTTCTCACCTGCCGCCTAGCTGTCATAGTACTTGCAGTGGATCTTGGTGCAGTTTGGAATTCCTGTGTGATGGTCTGGATAGATGTCTGTCTATTACACATTACGACCCTCTTCAACTGTCGGCGGTCTCTGTCAGTCGACAGACGAGGTCGGCCTGTACGCTTTTGTGTTGTGTGTGTCCCTTCACGTTTCGACTTCACTATCACATCGGAAACAGTGGACCGAGGGATGTTTGGGAGTGTGGAAATCTCGTGTACAGACGTGTGACACAAGTGACACCCAATCACCTGACCACGTTCAAAGTCCATGAGTTCCGCGGAGCGCCCCATTCTGCTGTCTCACGATGTCTAATGACTACTGAGGTCGCTGATATGGAGTACGTGGCAGTAGGTGGCAGCACAACGCACCTAATATGAAAAACGTATGTTTTTGGGGGTCTCCGGATACTTTTGATTACATAGTGTATCTGTGTTGTGTGTGTGACTTCGATGAGAGCGTGATCAGCGTACTCCTCGATATGTGATGATTTGGATCACTATAGAAATGAAGAGAATGGCGTCCTTCTTTATCCTAAACCGTGAAGCGCTATTTTGAATGACTGGAAGTAAGTCTTACCCAGACTGAAATCGCGATACACGTAACCATCTATTGTTCTGGCTCCCACACCCCACATATGCTTTTTTTCAGCCGATTTCTCGAATTCGTATAGGCAAATTCCTAAACGGTTCCCTGTGTGTGCCTCAGAGCCCTAGCATACGAACTATTAAAAACACATAACGGAGCTTACATGATTTCTATACAGTTGTCATTATTCATATCGCCTTCTCCGTCGTATTAGGCTAAAACGACGATGTGCCCACATTAACGGCATTCCGCCACATAATCATAATATAATGTAATTTAAAAAAAACTTTCTGACCTTCGAATACGAACATATAAAAAGAAAAATAAATTTCACAGAAGTAGAAGAATGTAAGTCAGTGCAGGTAAATAGCTTTCCTTCTAAAGTGGCACCAAAGGGGCTTAACGTTTTCGCTCTATGGCGGACCAGTATTAACAGTGCCGCTCATCACGCACTGTGGTGGGGCACAGAAGTTATCCAATCTCGTTGGTACATAGTACGGCGGTCAGCAGTTATACACCACGAGCTCTCCTCTACTAGTCACCAAATTTGTGATGATAACAATCGAACCGGCCGAAAGAGTAATGACCTGAAATATTCTGTCTCTTTGTTTAGGAATTTGAGAAATTTGAAATGGTTCAAATGGGTCTGAGCACTATGTGACTTAACATCGGAGGTCATCAGTCCCCTATAACTTAGAACCTATCTAACCTAAGGACGTCACACACATCCATGAATGAGGCAGGATTCGAACCTGCGACCGTAGCAGTCGCGCGGTTCCAAACTGAAGCGCCTAGAACCGCTCGGCCGCCGCGGCAGGCGAGAAATTTGAAAATTCGTATTCAAATTATAGGTATTCGTCCCCTATAGTAGGAATTTTAAATAATTTTGTGCGGTGCTAAATTTTGTTTGATGCCTACCTACTGCGTAGCAAACGATGTAAATGTAATTTTTTTAAATAAAATAATGATTTTAGCCTGTCAAAATGCTTTAACAATTATATAAGCAAAACATTTTAGTCACGTTTTTTAAAAGTCAAGGGAAGCGTTCACTCGACGATGAAATTTACATTTACACCGTCTGGTGTACAGATGACGAGCTATTAATGCAGGACACCAAACAGTTGGTTCCGAAAAACCATATAATGTAAGATCCCCCTAAGAAGCAAAACGAACATAAACTTTCTTCAAGCCTCACTTTGCTAAAATATTTTCACTTTTCACAGTTTTCTATAAATAAAGGTGAACTGATGATGCCACAGAGGTGATGAAACATGTCTGGGTAAAAAGAAAAAACAATATGTTGGCAAAAAGGCGGAATCTGTATCATAGAAAACCTGCTGGTTTTCAGTGTTACTTGAAGGAAAAATGAGAACCTGCCCTCTAGAAGCAAATGAAGTTCTAAAATTTCTCACGAGCTTTTATTTCAATGAATACAGTGACTGTAGAACTGACAGATTAAGGAAAACAAGCATCTGCTAAAGCAATGCTGGACTTGAGACAGATAACGAAAATGATCTGAATAAATGTGAATCAAGTGTTCTCCTGTGATGCCGCTACTGCTTTCGTCGTCCCTGTGTCTTTGCGGTACAGGACGAGGGCTATGCTTCCACCAACACGAACTCTGCAGCCCGATCAGCAGCTGAGATCCGTACCTCTTCCACCTGCCCGCGTCTCTGTCCCACAACCAACTCCTTAAGTTCTAGATAAGTTGCGCAGCCTGCTCTTTTCTTCCCAACACACAGGAGATGCCCAGCTATCGTTGACTAAGAACATTCACCCAGTCAATGGAGTGATTCCATCTTGAACGAAAACCCCGCCAAGAAAGCAAGTTGCATTAAAACGCCAATGACTTCCCGGTTCGCCCTTGCCGGCTGGTGTGGCCGTGCGGTTCTAGGCGCTTCAGTCTGGAACAGCGTGAACCCTACTGTCGCAGGTTCGAATCCTGCCTCGGGCATGGATGTGTGTGATAGGTTAGGTTGAAGTAGTTCTTAGTTCTAGGGGACTGATGACCATAGATGTTAAGTCCCATAGTGCTCAGAGCCATTTGAACCGGTTCGCCCTTTCTCAAAAACGCTGCAACCTCTGCTCCGTTTTCAAGACACCACAAACATTTCTACCAATCACGCGTTTTCGCTCCCAGCATCTAGCTTATTATCAGAGGTCCTTTGAAAGTAAAAAATTGAACCCGATACTAGGCTCTTTTTTCTGCAAGCCACGTTTCCTTAGGAACCCATATTACTTACAGCTGAAGGCGCTCTTCAAAACACAGGAAAGCACCGACCTCAAGCTGATAACATTCCTTCCCTGGTCTCTGCTCAGCTGCAGCGCTGAAGGTGACTCACAAACGCAAACAGCTGCAACCCCCTGTGCCTCGTCCAGCGACGCTATTTTCACGCAGACAACACCTGAAGCTGCCTGCGTGTGCAGAGCCCAGAAGCCGTTGTTTTCATTACATCGGACACTACTGTGTTTGATCTAGACCCATCGTTCTGTCCTGTTCCCACACTGTCTCAAAAGGCGAACCGCTCAGTGTTAAATGTAGTTAGTTAGAAGTCAGTGCATGCAGTCACTGCTCTCCAGTTCGTTTTTATAAACATTATCATCATATTCCGCCCTGTCACTATCCTCTAAGTAGATGATGATGATGAAGTTCCATACTCCGTAACAGAGCGTAGGGGACGATGCGAGAGCCGCGCGGGATTAGCCGAGCGGTCAAGGCGCTGCGGTCATGGACTGTGCGGCTGGTCCCGGCGGAGGTTCGAGTCCTCCCTCGGGCATGGGTGTGTGTCTTTGTCCTTAGGATAATTTAGGTTAAGCAGCGTGTAAGCTTAGGGACTGATGACCTTAGCAGTTAAGTCCCATAAGATTTCACACACATTTGAACATTTGAACATCTGACGATGCGAGAGACCCGCAGCACCGTACTAGGCAAGGTCCTAGTGGAGGTGGTTTGCCATTGCCTTCCTCCGACCGTAATGGGAATGAATGATGATGATGATGAAGCCGACACAACAACACCCACTCATCTCGAGGCAAGTGAAAATCCCTGACCCCGCTGGGAATCGAACCCGGGACCCCGTATTCGGGAAGAGAGAAAGCTACCGAGAGACTACGAGCTGTTGAATTCTAAGTAGAGTGCTGTTATATTAAATGAAAAGGTCATACCAGAGGGCTTACCGCTTTTCAAATGGAATGAGCTACACCGCCAAGTATGGAGGAGTACCTGTCCAGAAGTTCAGGAAACAGAGACTAATCACTTACAACCAATGGCTACATTGGCACTGATGAAAAATCGCAAATGAACTTTCAGTATATGAATCAAGTGCGGTTACCAATAATCAGCAAGTAAGACGTCAGAGGCTTCATACAATTCGTACAGGTGGTGTAGTAATCTTATTGTTGTCTTTAACGCTTGTCTCGCAGTCCAATAAAACATAGTGGTCATTTCAATTCTTCTACGACCTTAGAATGAGAGTAACTTTTTACAGCTAAAGTCAATGTTTCAAACAGGTATTTATGGTAGTTCGCGTGATTCGCTTCAGATCTTAACGCTCCATATAGCACCATACCCGAAATCCAAGTAATTGTTGGCCATTTGCTCAGCTGCCTGATTAATTTCGCCCCATCGCTATTTCATCCAGAATCCCCCGGAACGGTCTGGAGGCACGGTGGAGCTGTAATTAGGACCAATAGCGTGGACAATGGCCGGCCTGCCTTATCGACCGTTAGGGCGATGCGCTCCGTTAGGCAGCCGATCGGCCGCCCCTATTCCTGATGGCTCCGGCACAGCCAATTTGCCGCCAAGCGCCGCACTTGTTTGAACAACTTGCTTCGCGGTAGACGTTTGCGGGATTCAAGCGATGTCAGAAGATTTCATCGCTCAGTTTCCTCATTCCTGCTAAGTGACATCATCAATGTAACATCTCCTGGTCTCCAAATCTTGCCCGAGATTGTTCTTTCCTTTTTTGTGAAGAATTGAACGATTGTGGGGTTGTCGGTTTCCCGAAAATTCTCTGGACAGGAGTACTGTAATAATACTTCGTACTTCGATGTATCATTCCGTATTCGCGCACCTCAAGGGTATATGGTGGATCACATGCCATTTTACCTTACAAGGAGACCATCAGACCTGTTGGCTGCGGATTTTTACGAGTCTCAGATATATTGTTGAGGGACGTGTCCTAACGGCTTTTCACGCAACGACCTCCAGTTTCCGAGAAAATCGATGTTGAAGTTTAAAGTGTATCAGTGTAAAGAAAGCTTCTGATATGATGTTTCTTATTGCCTCGTTCCTTGTCCAATGGATTACTGGGTTCGACAGGACTAAGAAGCCACCTTCAGTTCCACAGAGTACTGATTATGAAATCACGCCGGTCGGTAAACTGCACGTTTGTTTTCGAACCAACGAAGTAAAGCGTTTGGTTCATCGCACGACATATTTTCATAACCTGTACTCTGTCGAGCTGAAGGTGGCATCTTATTCCTGTCGAAATTAGTAATCCAGTGTACATACGCGCGACCGAGCCGACAAATAGCTTCACATCAAAAGCTTGCTTCACGGTGAATTAATTGATCGCTCTCCAATCGACAGTGTCAGGTATTTATGATATTTGAGCGTACTGCCTTTACCCATATCGTTAGCCTTGTTTCGAACAAGCGATCGTAGTGAAAGGTCTGAGGTACGGCTACGACGCTGGCGGTATGGGTTCAGATGCTGAAAAGTTAGTTTATTTCAACGTACAGAATATTTTTAAATAGTGTATGTCATGCAAAATTATTAAAAATAGTGAGTCTCATCGTAGTAATTTCATTACGGCAAACCTTTTCAAACTTTGTAATTTGTTTGTTTCAAAAAAGATTACAGAATCGTCTTTTACAATACATCGCTACCTATTCTAGAACAGAACTTTAGACACAGAGATTTTGTAGAAGTGATATCGGAAAACACAGTTCGTTTAAATTAAAATTTTTCGATCAGTTTCGATGTGAATCACTCGTATTTGATCATTCCTGTGAGAGCGTGTGCACTAAACTTATAAGAAAAAAGAATTTATTTTACGGAAATTTCTCCATGTGTTTGTGCTACCAAGCCGAGAGCATTTGGAATTACTTTTTTCGTGAACATTTTAACCTGATTGCAAAAATAAATATCACAGGGTTAGCAAATTGAAGTACATTTAGGTGGGACAATTGTTACGGTGCAGGTGCATGTTTTTCGTTCATTTACGAAGATTTGGTTGTAAAGTCACTGACCAACCATCCCTCCCCACAAATAAATAATATAAAGAAATTTTCTTTTCCCACTCGCGGAAGAGTGGAAAATTTTAAAAACTCTTCGTGCAGGACTTCCATAGACTTCCTTGATTTCGTGCAGGTCGTAGTAACGCTTTTCAATTTATGGATCACTCGTCAACTCTTTTTTGAACACTCCAACTGAATATCCCGGGTGGTTCTTGTACACGTAAGAAAACGTAAGGGAATATCTTTCCTTACGCCGTTATAGTACACTATACTGTGAAGGAATGACTAATCGTGTTCAAATCTTTTTTCTGCATAGGAACGCAATGCTCTCTTGGTCGAAACACGACCACGAAAACCGCTAGCCAGTTATTCGGGACACGTACGTCTGCTACATACTCGAGACTCGTCAAAATCAGTGATTAATACGTCCGATGGTCTCCTAGTCAGTGCTGTTTGAGGAATGTGACATAAACGACGCAGCAAATAAGAGAGAGCCGACGACAGTTTTCATCGCTTGCACGAGCAGTTTGGGTCGCTGGATATAACCCAGAGTCGACGGTCGTGCAGAGAAATAAAATACTTGTAGCCGCATTTAGTTGCTGTGCTAACTGTTGCAACACTGTAGAAAATAAAAGAAAGTGCTGTAGTTGATGAAATATGTTCAGTTCTGATGAAGTCACAATTGCTTTTGCATACATGCCGATTAACGTGTGGCAGTGTGCAATAAATATGTCTGATGTTTTGAAAAGAACGTAACGGTATTGGTGTAGTGATTTATTTTGAAGTTACCTCGACCAAAATAATTTTTAAAATTGTATACTGAGGAGACAATTTAACGATTTGTTAATACTGATTTAAAATCAACAGGTGATTACGGACGCTTAAGTGATACTCTGCAGTTATCTTCCGTCGTGACAGAAGCAAGACGTTGTCTATCAGTGACTAATTCAGTATTGAACTGTCACAAAAGTGATCATAGTGAACATGAACTTTAAAATTCCAATTAGCGATAGAATGAAATTAGCTATTTCACTTAACATATAACGTTATGCCCTGCGATACCACATCATGGGCTATTTCTGGTTAACGTAGTAACACAAATAACTGGGCCAAATTCTATTGGTACATTTTGATGTTTAAACTGTAAAGGAAAGATACGTTGTGCCCATAATTTAATCGCAAGAAAGCCTGCGTCGAGACAAAATCTTCGGAAGTCAGTGAAATTACGTTCGTCAGTGTAATAACAACTTCTATGATAAAGCGACGATACTGAAATCAATTTCGATAGCGCACAGTCATTGTGGTGTCACCGCCAGACACCACACTTGCTAGGTGGTAGCCTTTAAATCGGCCGCGGTCCGGTAGTATACGTCGGACCCGCGTGTCGCCACTGTCAATGATTGCAGACCAAGCGCCACCACACGGCAGGTCTAGAGAGACTTCCTAGCACTCGCCCCAGTTGCACAGCCGACTTTGCTAGGAAAGGTTCACTGACAAATACGCTCTCATTTGCCGAGACGATAGTTAGCATAGCCTTCAGCTACGTCATTTGCTACGACCTAGTAAGGCGCCAATACCAGTTAATATTGAAATAGTAAAACATGTACCGTCAAGAGCGATGTACACCAATTATGGATTAAAGTTAAGTATTACATTTACTACGTACTTTATTTGCTACTATAAATTCCCTTAACTGTTCCAGACCTCACGCCAGTCTGCGTGAGCTTAACGCGTGCATTTCGGCTTCCTCTAGCAACACGGTGTTGGCTCTTCTACCAACACTTCAGTCATTACTTTATTTTCCCACAGTAGAAGAGTCGTATAACTACAGTCCTCATTGGGATGATGACGATAACGTTGCCCGCTTGATGATGGCGAGCCAAACAAGTTGACGAAGCTGTAACAAACCAAGGAAATTTTTATCGAAATATTAAATTATCTTTTGCCATGTGGTGCTTAGATGAAATTTTTGGATTATTTCTCCTTACGATCGTGATGCAACTGATCGTTTAATGGTCTTTGAGCAAATATCAGCTTATAAATGATTTGATTTACAGTTCTTACGTAATCACGGATTTAAGGGGAAACTACACACCAAAAACGCATTTTCTTTCAAAAAAAAATTAATAGCTGGTTGACATCTTCGGAATGTTTACTCTTCGATTTCTAAACTATTTGGCTGTATTCGAGTTACAAGCAGATCTAATAAATATCTGAAATGTAGTCTGAGCAAGTGCCGTTGCACACGGACAGCTGCTAAAGTGGTCAAGCTAGTTCCTGTCTATCATAGACTTACATCTGATGCTCTGCTTGAAAAATGCGCTAATGGCAAGACACAAAATGCAAATGGAAGTTTACACAGTGCCATTTGGTACCACTCACCCAAAGAAAAAAGATATTTTGGGTCCTTTAGAAGTTCTCAGTTCTGGATGGCTGGGATGTCTGAAAACTGAAGAAAGCAGGAGAGGCGGCTCTCCTTTATCACACTCCCAGAAGAATATCTATCTAGAGAACAAAGGCGTGTCAGGCAGTACACAAGATGCTGCCTAGAGAATTTCAAGCAAAAGGTTACTCTGGTCTCGAAGTTACTACAAGAAGAAGCCACACAGCAGTAGGAAGAGAAAAAGTAAAGTGAATTTTAATGTGTGTTATACCGGCATTCATATTTTTAATTAAATTTTAAAATCCATGTTTCCACAATGAGATGCCCAGCGAAACCCGCAGGACAGGACAGGTAGTTTAAGTTGTGGAAAGGGACCAAAATAAGCGGCTGTCAGTTACACTCGAACTTACAACCTTTTATTTGATCAAACATTGCAAGAGCCAAGAGAAATTTAAAAAAAAACACAGCTTTAATTTTGGAACTTAATTAGCGGCTGAATGTGCCGTACAATCTCATGCCTTAAGGGCAAGACCACTTTAATTTAAAAACGGCTGAAAGCCAATAACTTAAAGCTCAACCAAAATCATAAATTTATAAGGCAAAGCCTTATCTTAAAACAGTTCCTTAATTAGGCTGAAGGCCCAAAGAATCTGACACTTTAAGAGCAAAACAACTTAAATTCAACATCGGCTGAAGGCCCAACACTTAAGACTCAATTACATTAATTTTAATAATGCCAAAGGCTTTACGTAAAACAGTTCTTAAATTAGGCTGAAGGCCCAAACAATCTTACGCCTTAAGGGCAAAACAACTTTAATTTAAAAATTGGCTAGAATCCATACAAATACAAACAACAAGATCAAACAAGAAAAGGCAGAACACCCAACGGCGCTCAGACGTTTCCGAGGGTCGGCCCGGATAATCTCCGTTTCACCCAACCAGCCCACAACAGGGAGTTCAATGGAACAACGTAGAAGGTTTTGGCGCCCACAACCAATTGTACATTGAGCTGTCAAACTACACACCGTGCTGGACAATGACAGCACGATGAGGAAAATGCACTGCCTGAATTTACGTCAACGGCCGCAAGGCAGAAGATTCCGCTGGTGCACTTCAATTCATTTAACCAAATACAGTTAAACTCCACCGGAGGGTGGCTGAAATTTGCCAACTTGAAAACACACGTTGTTGCTCGTGGGAATATCCCAACAGCCGACAACGAACTCCAAACGACACAATGTGAACAGTCGTTACTTGCTGGTTGTTGTTGTTGTGGTCTTCAGTCCTGAGACTGGTTTGATGCAGCTCTCCATGCTACCCTATCCTGTGCAAGCTTCTTCATCGCCCAGTACTTACTGCAACCCACATCCTTCTGAATCTGCTTAGTGTATTCATCTCTTGGTCTCCCTCTACGATTTTTACCCTCCACGTTGCCCTCCAATGCTAAATTTGTGATCCCTTGATGCCTCAGAACATGTCCTACCAACCGGTCCCTTCATCTATTCAAGTTGTGCCACAAACTCCTCTTCTCCCCTATTCTATTCAATACTTCATCATTAGTTATGTGATCTACCCATCTAATCTTCAGAATTCTTCTGTAGCACCACATTTCGAAAGCTTCTATTCTCTTCTTGTCTAAACTATTTTCGTCCATGTTTCGCTTCCATACATGGCTACACTCCATACAAATACTTTCAGAAACGACTTCCTGACAAATCTATACTCGATGTTAACAAATTTCTCTTCTTCAGAAACGCTTTCCTAGCCATTGCCAATCTACATTTTATATCTTCTCTACTTCGACCGTCATCAGTTACTTTGCTCCCCAAATAGCAAAACTCCTTTCCTACTTTAAGTGCCTCATTTCTTAATCTAATTCCCTCAGCATCTCCCGCCTTAATTCGACTACTTTCCTGATAACGACGTCCTCTTGAGTAGTCCCCGCCCAGAGATCCGAATGGGGGACTATTTTACCTCCGGAATATTTTACCCAAGAGTACGCCATCATCATTTATCCATACAGTAAATCTGCATGCCCTCGGGAAAAATTACGGCCGTAGTTTCCCCTTGCTTTCAGCCGTTCGCAGTACCAGCACAGCAAGGCCGTTTTGGATAATGTTGCAAGGCCAGGTCAGTCAATCATCCAGACTGTTGCCCCTGCAACTATTGAAAAGGCTGCTGCCCCTCTTCAGGAACCACACGTTTGTAGATTAAGTCAAAACTCAACTTTCATGTCCAGGATCGGGGAGCCACGAACCTCGTAGCAATGGGAACAGCACCGCACACTGCGACACCGCATAGAGGCCGCCAATGGGCCCAGTCAAAATATGCACCGTGGAAATTTCCTCTCTGCTCCATGCCAACCGACTGACTGCCCGCACACAGCCCAGCCAGAATCTATAAGCGCCAGGCAAAAGATAGTCCAAGGTGCGAATATTGATAAACACTGCTGCTGGCACCCGTGGAAAGAGAGGATAACATCATAATCGCGATAACCGCGGGAGACTAAACACAGAATAGCAGCCAAGTTTAATCCAACGCATAGCAAGAGCCAGCCACGGCTCACATAAGTTAGGTTTTCTACGATCAATGTCAACTATCTTATCTTAAATATTACCCATTCTCAATGAAGTTTTTGCAGGTAGTAGTCTTGAGTTGTTTGTTGCATTAATATTATCAAAAATGTAGACTGAGGTGACAAAATTCATGGGATACCTCCGAATATCGTGTCGGACCTCCTTGTGCCTGGCGTAGTGCAGAAAGTCGCCCTGGCATGGACTCAACAAGTCGTTGAAAGTCCCCCCCTAGAAACATTCAGCCATGTTGCCTCTAGAGCTGTGGCGAAAGTGTTGCCGGTGCAGCATTTTGTGCACGAACTGACCTTTCATTTATGTCCCAAAAATGTTCAATAGGATTCAAGTCGGGCGATCCGTGTAGACAAATCATTTGCTCAAACTGTGCAAAATGTTCTTCAAACCAATCACGAATTGTGGCCCAGTGACAGGGCTCATTGTCATCCATAAAAATTCCATCGTTGTTTGGGAACATGAAATCCATAGATGTCTGAAAATGGCCTCCAAGTGGACGAAAATAACCTTTCCCAGTCAATGATGGGTTCAGAAGGACCAGAGAAATCAGTCCATTCTGTGAATATACAGCTCACAGCATTATGTCAGTTTGCACAGTACCTTGTTGACAACCTGGATCCGTGGCTTCGTTGTATCTGCGCCACACTCGATCCCTACCACTGGCTCTTACCAACTGAAATCGGAACTCATCTGACCAGGCCACGGTTTTCCAATCGTCTAGAATCCAACCTACTCACAAATGGACACCAGCCCAGGAGACGCGCTGGAGGCGGTATCGTGTCATTAGCAATGACACTCAGGTTGCTCTTCCTCTACCATAGGCCACTAACGCCAAATTTCGACGTACTTTCCTAATCGATACGTTCGTCGTGCGTTCCACATTGATTTCGGCGGTTATTTCACGCAGTGTTGCTTGCCTGTTAGCACTGACAGCTCCATGCAAAAGCCACTACTCTCGGTCGTTAAGTGAAAGCCGTTGGCCACTATGTTATTCGTGGTTAGAATTAATGCCTGAAATTTAGCATTCTCGGCACAATCTTGACACTATGTATCTCGGAATACTGAATTCAGTAACGATTCCAGAAATGGAATGTCACATGCTTCTACACTCATGCTCATAAATTAAGGATAATGCTGATAGGTGGTGAAACAACGCTCTGGTGGGCGGTTTGCGGGTTGATATCACCTCGGGTATGACCATACGGTGCATTTGACCTGCGGTCGTCGCACGGTGGCGCTGGCAGCAGTCCACATACGCCGAGGTGTGTTGGTGCATGTTACAGTACGGCGCAGTGAATAAGTGTGCAGATGTTTTCAGACGTGCTAATGGTGACTGTGTGTTGAAAATGGCTCAAAGAAGACATATTGATGACGTTATAAGGGGTAGAATACTAGGGCGACTGGAGGCTGGTCAAATACAGCAGGTCGTTGCACGGGCCCTACGTGTGCCACAAAGTATGATCTCAAGATTATGGCAACGATTCCAGCAGACAGCAAACGTGTTCAGGCGCTACAGTACGGTACGCCCACAGTGTACAACACCATAAGAAGACCATCAGTGCCCGCAGACGGCCACGGAGTACTGCAGGTAGCCTTTCTCGGTAGCTTACTGGAACAGTTGTCTCGAGACACACAGTCAACAGACGACTGAACAAACATGGTTTATTCGCTTGGTGTCATCAACGCAGTACATGGTCATTGGAACAGTGGTCCCAGGTTATGTTCAGGGATTTCTCTTCAACGATGAGTGTCACATGTGCCTTCAGCCAGACAAACGTCGGAGACGTGTTTGGAGGCAACCTGGTCAGGCTGTACGCCTTAGATACACTGTCCAGCGAGTGCAGTAAGGTTGAGGTTCCCTGCTGTTTTGGAGTGGTATTATGTGGGGCCGACGTACGCCGCTGGTGGTCATGGAAGGCGCCGTAATGACTGTACGATACGTGAATGCCATCCTCCGACCAACAGTGCAACCATATCGGCAGCATATTAGCGATGTACTCGTCTTCATGTAAGACACTTCGCGCCCCTATCGCGCACATCTTGTGAATGACTTCCTTCAGGGTCACGACATCGCTCGACTAGAGTGCCCAGCATGTTCTTCAGACATGAACCCTATCGAACATGCCTGGGATGGATTGAAAAGGGCTGTTTATGGACATCGTGACACAACGACCGCTCTGAGGGATCTTCGCCGATTCGCCGTTGAGGAGTGGGACAATCTGGACCAGCAGTACCTTGATGAACTTGTGGATTCTCACCGGGTTTTCATCTAGTCTGAACCAGATACAGACCCCTTAATTTACTTGAAAGGGACCTGTATGGAGGTCGGGGTTTCGGTGGTGTGGGGTGCGATTATGATTGGTGCAGTACACCCCTGCGTGTCTTTGACAGAGGAACTGTAACAGGCCAGGCGTATTGGGACGTCGTTTTTCACTAGTAGTCCGCCTTTTCAGAGGTGCAATGGGTCTCACATTCCTCCTGGTGGATGATATCGCATGGCCCCACCGAGCTGCCATCGTGGAGGAGTACTTTGAAACCGAAGATATCAGGCGAATGGAGTGGCCTACCTATTCTCCAGACCTAAACCCCATCGAGGACGTCTGGGATGTCTCGGTCGACGTATCGCTGCGCGTCTTCAAACCCCTACGACACTTCTGGAGCTCCGACAGGCATTGGTGCAAGACTGGGAGGCTATACCCCAGCAGCTACTCGATCACCTGATCCAGAGTATGCCAACCCATTGCGCGGCCTGTGTACGAGTGCGTGATGATCATATCCCATATTGGTGTCGGGGTACATGGGCAGGAAACAGTGGCGTTTTGTAGCACATGTGTTTCGCGACGGTTTTCTCAACTTGTCATCAATACCGTGGACTTACAGATCTGTGCCGTGTGTGTTCCCTATGTGCCTTTGCTATTAGCGCCAGTTTTGTGTAGTGCCATGTTGTGTGGCACTACATTCTGCAATTATCCTTGATTTGTGAGCATGAATGTAGCTCCAACCACCCGCATTCAGAGTTGTTAAATTCCGTTGTGTGGCTATAGTCACGACGGAAATATTTTCAATTGGATCACCTGAATACAAATGACAGCTCCGCCGATGCATTGTCCTTTTTAGCTTATGTAGGTGGTACTGCCGCGATCTGTATATGTGCTCATCGTTATTTCATGAATTTTGTCAGCTCAGTGGAGCTCGCCCATTTTAATACTGATAATTAGAGAAAATTGAAGATCGAAACTTGAAAAAAATCTTGAAAGAAAATTATTAAAATTTATAATAAAATGAATGCACAGTTGAAGAATGCGCTGTGAGTGTACCTAAGAGTGTGGAATGTGAAAATTGAGGTCTGCATACCAAAAGTTGGTTTTGGAAAATACTATTAAAATCATATTTAAATTCAAAACTCAAAAGGCAATGAAGTTTTAGAATTCAAAGCTTTTGTGTTGCGACGTCTTTACGTGATGGACATGATTTGAAAATACGGCTGAAATCGGCAAAGTAGAAAAAAAGTTAAATTTTTACATGAAGTCTTCTCTTAAGTTGGTATTCGATATTCAAAATGGCTATTAAGGGCGGATGTTATGAAATCAAAATTAGTTAGCTTACATTGTAATATTTCGGTGGCACATATTCTGAGGGTAGTGTATACAAATGAAATTCAGTGTGCAATCTGAAGCCAACGACACATAACGAATAAATACCATTATGTGTGCCAGAAAATAATTTGCATGCTGATGTCTTGCATTGTTATTCTGCAGTACAGTGACTTAGACTGAAAGCAACATGTTATGAGCATATGAGCATACAGCACTGATCACTTTCTTAACAATTCATTTCTATGGTGTTTAACACGACTCTGAGCCACCGTGAAAGTCTCTAATCAGTTCATTTTTAATGAACTCTTTTACCAATTTTACGTTAGCGCCTGTATTACGGTATTTTCGTTTCATAACAATAACATAAGGTCATATCATCCCTTCCCAAGATTTTTACGTAGTCATTCGATAGATTAAAAAAAAATGAAAAAGAAAAAATACCACGTTCAGCCAAGGGTCTGGTCAATTAATCAATGAAACTGAGTGTTTAAAAGTTGCAGGAAGGGTTCTCCACAGCGTAAAACACCTGTCACGGAATACGCCTCAGATCTCTTCCGACTGGTCGACTGCCGTTAACAAATAAAACAGTACGAAGGGCAATCTATGATCGCGGGACATATGATCCTCATGCCGGCAATCCCTCTAGCCTTTATTGCCAGTACGTGACTCCTGATGATGCCACTGCTTCTTCATCCAAACAGTTCCTCATTTTGCATCAAGAGGCTGAGTTGACCCGCCTAGACTTCCCTATCTTACGTCCAAATTTTACTTCGAGATGTTGCACGTGGCGCACGTGTACGCAAGATATCTGGCAAGTAACCGACTGTGAACGTATGATGATAATCGGTGCAAGACGCATGCATCGTCTCGTATCAGCTATTACACAAGAATTCAGCTTTCCGACGTCAACAGAGCTTAGGCTGAAACCCCAACACACGCGTAAACCGCCGCACAGGACGAAAACAAGTGTTTGATCACAGACCGCCACGTCGCCTCCGCAAAGCCGTACGATCTCATCGACCGTCTGCTGCGAGTCAGATAGGATCCCATACGAGGGAAAGTCAAATGAAGACATTTAAAGAAAAATTATAGAACAAAAGTGGAAAACAAGTGTAATTCAACAAACGTATGATTCCCCCGAAAAAGAAATAAATCTTTCAGTCACGTGCGCAGCCATTCGTTCCCTGCCTGCTGCACTTCTTCATGGGAACGAAATTTCTTTTCTCCCGTTCCCTGTTTGTGTCGTCCAGAGATGTGGTAATCACTCGGTGCGATGTCTGGTGAGTATGGTGGATGTGGCAGAGTATCAAAGTGCAGGTAATCGACGGTTGCAAGTGTTGCACAGACAGTATGAGGCCGAGCATTGTCATGTTGAAAAGTGATACCTGTAGTCAGAAGTCCATTTCGCTATGATCTTATTGCAGGCTGAAGCAGATTCTTTAACATCCCGTAATATGATGCACTTACGGTGGTGTTTCCTCTTCTCGTTTAGAGTTGCAAGACGACGCCTCATTCATACCAAAGGGGAGTCAGCAAGATCTTCTTGCAGATGGCTGGGTGCAGAACATCTTGGATTTCGGAGATGAGTAATGACGCCATTCATTGATTGCTCACTTTGTTTAGCGTTGGTGGTACTGTGCCCAACTTTCGTCTCCTGTAATGATTCTCGCTAAGAAGCCATCAATTTCTGCTTCAAAGCGCCGCAGAATTTCTTCACAGACGTCAAGTCGTCGCTCTTTCAGTTCGGGTTTGAACTGCCATGGCAGCCATCTTGCAGACACTTTGTGAAACTAAAGCACTTCATGAGTGATGTGATCTGCTGAACCATCACTAAAGTTCAGATCTGCTGTTATTTCATCCACCGCCACGCGACAGTTTTGCATGTCAATGGCTTCAACTGCTGCAGTAGACTCTGGTGTCACAACACAACATGTCTGACCCGGCCACTGAGCGTCAGTCACAGAGATCACTTGCTGCAGTGATAGACTTGCGTCACCATACTGGACCTTCATTCGCCGATGCATTTCAGTAGCTTACGTGCGTTCATTGCTCAGAAAACGTATGGCGGAACGCTGTCCACTGTCAACTTACAGAACAATGGCGGAAGAGTTTTAGTTAAGCTTTTCAGGTTTTCACTTGACTCCCCCTCGTAATTGGGGTTTCATGGACTCAATTCTGCCTGGACTGTAAGGAGACAAAACAGCCGTATATGCTCCACCAGCTGACACGCGACTCGTGTCACGGCGCATTCTCATAACTTCTGGCTATATTTTACATTACGGACATATAGACATAAAAAGGACAAAATCAAGCTACAACCAAGTTTCAAACCTGACGACATCATGAAACACGCAAGGGTCACATATTTGCAAAGCGATGAGTCATCACGGGTTACTTTTCGCAACTAAAGGCTTGTGGTATTCAGCATTATATGTTTCAAAATTTCTTCCATAAGACGGAAAATAGGTGAGAACTGCACTGCTGGAAAATAAATTAGTACATCTGAAAAGACGACGGTAACGGCTTATACCACCTGGAGGATAGAAGATCTACTGATAATGGTTTCAACGTCGTCCGCCAACGCTTAGCGTAGTGGTATGGCTACCAGAGCGCCATCTGTGTCTACCTGTAACAGCGAATGTCCATAGCCAGAAGCGTCAGCTCTGATGCAGATGTGTGAAGCGAGCAGGAAACCGAGGCATATGCTTTCTGTAGCCAAATGAGCCGGTTCGAAAAGGGTCAAATTGTGTCCTGAGTGGCGGGATGGTCCTTTCAAGAGATTTTCCACACAGGTTGGTCGTGCTGCGTCAATTGTGCAATGATACTACACCACTGGCCATTACAATTGAAGAAATGCAGATGATAAATGGGTATTCATTGGACAAATATATTATACTAGAACTGACATGTGATTATATATTCATGCAATTTGGGTGCATAGATCCTGAGAAATCTGTACCCAGAACAAACACCTCTGGCCGTAATAACGGCCGTGATACACCTGGGCATTGAGTCAAACAGAGCTTGGATGGCGTGTACAGGTTCAGCTGCCCATGCAGCTTCAACACGATACCACAGTTCTTCAAGAATAGTGACTAGCGTATTGTGACGAGCCAGTTGCTCGGCCACCATTGGCCAGACGTTTTCAATTGGTAAGAGATCTGGAGAATGTGCTGTTCATGGCAGCAGTCGAACATTTTCTGTATCCAGAAAGACCCATACAGGACCTGCAACATGCGGTCTTGCACTATCGTGCTGAAAGGTAGGGTTTCGCAGGGATCGAATGAAGGGTAGAGCAACGGGTAGTAACACATCTGAAATGTAACGTCCCAAAGTGCCGTCAATGCGAACAAGAGGTAACCGAGACGAGTAACCAATGGCACGCCATATCATCACGCCGGGTGATACGCCAGTATGGCAATGGCAAATATACGCTTCCAATGTCGCGAAACACGGTTGCGACCATCATGATGTAGTAAACAGAACCTGAATTCATCCGACAAAATGACGTATTTATTTAGCGAACAGTTTAGTATTTGCAGGAACTTCATTCAGATGTTGAGTGTAAGGGCTCCTAAACAACTGCACTAATTTAGAAGTGGTCAGTTGCATATGCTAGCGGACACAACAATTGAAGCAGGAACCAAAAGACACTTCTTTTAACAAGGCATAAATATTTGTTTAAATAATATTTAGCGATAATCTGTAGTCGTTTATCGTGAGTGCACTAAGAAAGAATTCTGACTTATTTATCCATGGGCAAAACTTTATTTATATCCACGTGAATGGTCGGAGAATGAACGAATGTTTGTAACATTTCTTTTGTTTACACGCTGTTGCAATATCAGTTTAGCGTGGGAAAGTGGTCAACTTGAGTCAGATCATGTATGTAAAGCTTAAGGACTATGTATTTTTGGTGAGGATGGCCTTCAGTCAATGGAAAAGCAGATAGCAGCAGAACAATAGGTGAGTCAAGCAGAGACTTTCATATTTCCAGTGAAGAGCTGAAGGAGCGATTCTGGACAGTTTTGCGCGAGTTCAGGAAGGAGGCAGACCTGCCTGTAGTAAAGAGTGGTATTTCATTGTTGATTCTAGACTCTGAACGGCCGCTACCATACTTTAAATTGTGACAGCACCTATATTTCGGTAAGTTTAACTGTACTCCAGAGTAGGACTAACTTTTGCCACATTATTTACGGAACTAAGAACATAATATGAGTTACTACACTTCTTATCACCTGTGTTAATTTGTGAATCATCATGTTCACCTCTGAACTAATTTGAGCTGATGAATCTTTCGTGCATTGTGATCACAAAATGGATTTAGTGTGCCGGCCGCGGTTCTAGGCGCTTCAGTCTGGAACCGCGTGACTGCTACGGTCACAGGTTGGTTGGCTCTGAGCACTATGCGACTTAACTTCGGAGGTCATCAGTCGCCTAGAACTTAGAACTAATTAAACCTAACTAACCTAAGGACATCACACACATCCATGCCCGAGGCAGGATTCGAACCCGCGACCGTAGCGGTTGCTCGGCTCCAGACTGTAGCGCCCAGAACCGCACGGCCACTCCGGCCGGCCGGTCACAGGTTGGAATCCTGCCCCGGGCATGGATGTGTGTGATGTGCTTAGGTTAGTTAGGTTTAACTAGATCTAAGTTCTAGGGGACTGATGAGCTATGGTGTTAAGTCCCATAGTGCTCAGAGCCATTTGAACCATTTTGAATCATGGAAATAGTGTGTACGAGTCTACCATTCTCGTAACTTTACTGCATGTGATAAGGGTATTTTGTGTCTGAATTTTCAATGAATACTGAGAGACCATTTCTAGTTTATTTAAGATGTTCCTTTTTTCTTGAATAAACATTATTCAGTATAATTCTCTGTCGTCTACATCAATTACAAATATTAGAATAGATACTTTATATCAGAGTATTGATTAATCTTTAATTTTATGTCGTGTGTATTTTATTAACTTGCAATTCAAGCCAATGCATGGACTATTTGACTGCAGGATCACAGCTACAGGATTTTATTTGCAGCGAACTAGCTGCATGGTAGAAAAACACATGTGCACAGTCGGATCCTATGACTTGCTTTCTTTTTTTGGGGGAGGGGGGGAGGGGGGGGGGTTACTATTCTTCTGAATGGTTTGATGCGGCCCGCCACGAATTCTTCTCCTGTGCCAACCTCTTCATCTCAGAGTAGCACTTGCAACCTACGTCCTTAATTATTTGCTGGATATATTCCAGTCTGTGTTTTCCTCTACAATTTTTTCCTTCTATATCTTCCTCTATTACCGTGGAAGTCATTCCCTCATATCTTAACAGATACCCTATCACCCTGCCCCTTCTCCCTATCTCTGTTTTCCACATATTCCTTTCCTCTCCGATTCTGCGCAGAACCTCCTCATTCCTTACGTTATCAGTCCGCGCAATTTTCAACAATCGTCTGTAGCACCACATCTCAAATACTTCGATTCTCTTCCGTTTTTTTCCCCACAGTCAGTGTTTCACTACCATACAACGCTGTACTCCAGACATACATTCTAAGAAATTTCTTCCTCAAATTATTGATATTAGTAGACTTCTATTGGCCAGGAATGTCGTTTTTGCCATAGCGAGTCTGCTTTTAATGTCCTCCTTGCTCCGTCCGTCATTCGTTATTTTACTTGCCTAGGTAGCAGAATTCCGTAACATCATCTACTTCGTGACCACCTATCCTGATGTTAAGTTCCTCGCTGTTCTCATTTCTACTACTATTAATTACCTTCGTCTTTCTTCGATTTACTCGCAATCCATACACTGTACTTATTAGACTGTTCATTCCGTTCAGCAGATCATGTATTTCTTCTTCACTTTTTGCCGGCCGAAGTGGCCGCGTGGTTCTGGCTCTGCAGTCTGGAACCGCGAGACCGCTACGGTCGCAGGTTCGAATCCTGTCTCGGGCATGGATGTGTGTGATGTCCTTAGGTTAGTTAGGTTTAACTAGTTCTAAGTTCTAGGGGACTAATGACCTCAGCAGTTGAGTCCCTTAGTGCTCAGAGCCATTTTTTCTTCACTTTCACTCAAGATAACCATGTCATCAGCGAATCGTATCACTGATATCCTTTTACCTTGAATTCTAATTCCACTAATGAGCCTCTCTTTGATCTCCATCAGTGCTTCTTCGATGTACGGATTGAACAGTAAATGTGAAAAACTGCATCCCTGTCTTACACCCTTTTTAATCTGAGTAGCTCATTCTTGGTCGTCCACACTTATTATTCCTTTCTGGTTCTTGTACATACTGCGTATTATCCGTCTCTCCCTACAGCTTACCCCTACTTTCCTCAGGTTGTTAAACATCTTGTACCATCTTACATGTCGAATGCTTCTTTTAAGTCGACAGATCCTGTGGATGTGTAATGTCCGTACGTAGTGTAATATTATTGTAATATTACGGCTGCGAGTACCAGCGATGATGCGCTACCGCAACTGAGATAACAACGCTCTTTCCTGTGACGACAACGCTCTTTGTTGTAAATAAAAGTATCTAGCCTATTTTGCAATTGTTGTAGATAAGGAATGGCTATTGGAGATTTTTTTGGGAGGGGGGAGGGGTCAGACAAGCTTGCATATAGACGTAATTTGAAGTGCAGAGGAGATACAATTTGTTGTCACAATTATCAAGAATAAAAAACTTCTCTTATGGAAAAGAGGTAAATATCGTCAACGAACTTTTATTCGATGTTGGGGCCCCAGACCTTCATAAAAACTATTAGTGTGTTTAGAAATACAGTGCATACTGGGCGAATCTGCTACTATCACGGTCCGAACGACGCGCAATATTTCGCGGTCAGCTTGTGTGTTCGAGATGTACACTAAGCGACCAGTTTGTTAGTCAGAAGATACCACACTGCCACTGTTGTTCAAACTTCTCATTCTGAAAGTGCTTCCAGAAAATCTTGCCCGCTTCTCGTGGTCGTGCGGTAGCGTTCTCGCTTCCCACGCCCGGGTTCCCGGGTTCGATTCCCGGCGGGGTCAGGGATTTTCTCTGCCTCGTGATGGCTGGGTGTTGTGTGCTGTCCTTAGGTTAGTTAGGTTTAAGTAGTTCTAAGTTCTAGGGGACTTATGACCACAGCAGTTGAGTCCCATAGTGCTCAGAGCCATTTGAACCAGAAAATCTTACGGCGACTGTGACTATTTTAGCTGCCATGAGAGACGGAGTCTTCATCGCGAGTTGTAGCCGTTTTCTCCGATTTTGCCTGGCATTCTATGAGAACCGGAGAAACGGAAACCTCCGACCGCCAACTCATCTTCCACCTAACTCGTTCTCTCCTTGCAGTAGCCTCGAAAAAAAGCATAATCATCTATGGTCAATTTTTGACAGATTTTTATCGTGGACAGGTAAAAAATTTTAGAATGTATGCATCTAGGCAACAGAAAATCAAAAGAGAGTTTAAATGCAGTACCTGTGTTATCTGTGTCAAAGTCAAAGGTCTAGTTAGTTACTTTATTAAATTTCTTTTACGACGTAGCAGGTCATTTAAAGGTCTCTTGATTATCCTTTAGCCTTGTTTCCAATATCAACTGCAGCATCAGAATTGCCTCTGTCGTGCTTTTAGCTTTCCTAAAGTCAAATTAATCGTCGTCTAACACATCCTCAATTTTCTTTGCCGTTTTTCAGTATATTATTCTTTTTAGCAACTTGGATGCAAGAGCTGTTAAGCTGATTGTGCGGTAATTCTCGCACTTGTTAACTCTTGCAGTCTTCCGAATTGTGTGAATTTTTCCAAAATTCAAGTGGTATGTCGCCAGACTCATACATTCTACACACCAACGTGAGCAGTTGTTATGTTGGCACTTCCCCCAAAGATTTGAGAAATTCTGATGAAATTTTATATATCCCATCTGCCTTATTTGATCTTAAGTTCCCCAACGCTCTTTTAAATTCTGATTCTAATACTGAATCCCCTATCTCTTCTACATCGGCTCCTGCTTCTTCTTCTATAACATTAGACAAATCTTCCCCTCATAGAGGTCTTCAATGTACTCTTTCCACCGATCCGATTTCTCTTCTGCATTTAAAAATAGAATTCCTGTTGCATTCTTAATGTCACCGAAGGTTGTCTTCATTTTCCTATATGCTGAGTCATTCTTACGACAACCATTTCTTTTCGATTTCTTCACATTTTTCATGCACCCGTTTCGTCTTAGCTTTCCTGCATTTCCTATTTATTGCATTCCTCAGCGACTTGTATTTTGGTATTCCTGAATTACTTTTATCATTTTTATACTTCCATCTTTCATTGATCAACTGCAGTATTTTTCCTGTTATCCACGGTTTCTTTGCATTTAATTTCTTTGTACCTATGTTTTTCGTTCCAGCTTCTGTGATTGCCCTTTTTAGAGATAATCATTTTTCTTCAACTGTACTGCCTACTTATTGCTGTATGTAGACCCTTAGAGAACTTTAAGCGTATCTCGCTATTCCTTAGTATTTGCATATTCCATGCCTTTACGCATTGATTCGCCCTGACTAATCTCTTGAACTTCACCCTACTCTTCATTACTACTACATTGTGATCTGAGTGTATATCTGCTCATGGGTACGCCTTACGATCTAGTATCCGGTTTCTGAATCTCTGTCTGACAGTGGTGCAATAAAAGGAGATCATCCCGTATTATCCGGCCTTTTACAAGAATACCTCCTGCTACTGTGATTCTTGAACAGAGTGTTCGCTATTCCTAGGTGAAATTTATTACAGAAACAATTAGTCTTTCTCCGTTCTCATTCCTTGTGCCAAGCCCATATTCTCTTCTAACCTTTTCTTCTACTCCTCTCCCTACAACCGCATCCAGTCCCCAATGACTATTAGATTTTCATCTCCCTTTATGTACTGCATTACACGTTCAGTATCCTCATATACTTTCTCGATATCTTCATCTTCAGCTTGTAACGTCGGCATAAATAAATCAAATATCGTTGTCGGTGTTGTTTTGCTGTTGATTCTGATAAGAACAACATATCACTGAACTGTTCACAGTACCACACTCTCTGCCCTATCTTTCTATTCATAAGGAATCCTAAGCCCTTTATATCATTTTCCGATGCTGTTGATAGTACCCTACACTCATTTGACCAGAAATCCTTGTCTTCCTTCCATTTCAATTCACCGACCACTACTGTATCTAAACAGAGCCTTTGCATTTCCCTTTCCATCTCCCCTACCAGGATCAAGGTTTTGAAATTCCACGCCCCGACTCGTAGAACCTTATCTTTCCTTCGTTATTCAATCATTTTCTCATGGTGACCTCCCCCTTGGCAGTCCCCTCCCGGACATCCGAACAGGGGACCATTCCGGCATCTTTTGCCAATAGAGAGATCATCATGACAGTTACAGGCTACATATCTTGTTGATACATGTGGTTTCCATTGCCTTCTGCATTCCCATGTCTACACATCTACATCTACATTTATACTCCGCAAGCCACCCAACGGTGTGTGACAGAGGGCAATTTACGTGCCGCTGTCATTACCTCCCTTTTCTGTTCCAGTCGCGTATGGTTCGCGGGAAGAACGACTGTCTGAAAGCCTCCGTGCGCGCTCGAATCTCTCTAATTTTACATTCGTGATCTCCTCGGGAGGTATAAGTAGGGGGAACCAATATATTCGATAACTCATCCAGAAACACACTCTCTCGAAACCTGGCGAGCAAGCTACACCGCGATCCAGAGCGCCTCTCTTGCAGAGTCTGCCACTTGAGTTTGCTAAACATCTCCGTAACGCTGTCACGGTTACCAAATAACCCTGTGACGAAACGCGCCGCTCTTCTTTGGATCTTCTCTACCTCCTCTGTCAACCCGATCTGGTACGGATGCCACACTGATGAGCAATACTCAAGTAAAGGTCGAACGAGTGTTTTGTAAGCCACCTTCTTTGTTGATGGACTAGATTTTCTAAGGACTCTCCCAAGGAATCTCAACCTGGTACCCGCCTTACCAACAATTAATTTTATGTGATCATTCCACTTCAAATCGATCCGCACGCATACTCCCAGATATTTTTCGGAAGTAACTGCTACCACTGTTTGTTCCGCTATCATATAATCATACAATAAAGGTTCCTTCTTTCTATGTATTCGCAATACATTACATTTATCTATGTTAAGGGTCAGTTGCCACTCCCTGCACCAAGTGCCTATCCGCTGCAGATCTTCCTGCATTTCGCTACAATTTTCTAATGCTGCAACTTCTCTGTATACTACAGCATCATCCGCGAAAAGCCGCATGGAACTTCCGACACTATCTATTAGGTCATTTATATATATTGTGAAAAGCAATGGTCCCATAACACTCTCCTGTGGCACGCCAGAGGTTACCTTAACGTCTGTAGACGTCTCTCCATTGATGACAACATGCTGTGTTCTGTTTGCTAAAAACTCTTCGATCCAGCCATACAGCTGGTCTGATATTCCGTAGGCTCTTACTTTGTTTACCAGGCGACAGTGCAGAACTGTATCGAATGCCTTCCGGAAGTCAAGGAAAATAGCATCTTCCTGGGAGCCTGTATCTAATATTTCCTGGATCTCATGAACAAATAAAGCGATTTGGGTCTCACACGATCGCTGTTTCCGAAATCCATGTTGATTCCTACAGAGTAGATTCTGGGTTTCCAAAAACGACATGATACGCAAGCAAAAAACATGTTCTAAAATTCTACAACAGATCGACGTCAGAGATATAGGTCTATAGTTTTGCGCATCTGCCCGACGACCCTTCTTGAGGACTGGGACTACCTGTGCTCTTTTCCAACCATCTGGAGCCTTCCGTTCCCTAAGAGACTTGCGGTACACGGCTGTTAGAATGGGGGCAAGTTCTTTTGCGTACTCTGTGTAGAATCGAATTGGTATCCCGTCAGGTCCAGTGGACTTTCCTCTGTTGAGTGATTCCAGTTGCTTTTCTATTCCTTGGACACTTATTTCGATGTCAGCCATTTTTTCGTTTGTGCGAGGATTTAGAGAAGGAACTGCCGTGCGGTCTTCCTCTGTGAAACAGCTTTGGAAAAAGGTGTTTAGTATTTCAGCTTTACGCGTGTCATCCTCTGTTTCAATGCCATCATCATCCCGGAGTGTCTGGATACGCTGTTTCGAGCCACTCACTGATTTAACGTAGGACCAGAACTTCCTAGGATTTTCTGTCAAGTCGGTACATAGAATTTTACTTTCGAATTCACTGAACGCTTCACGCATAGCCCTCCTTATGCTAACTTTGACATCGTTTAGCTTCTGTTTGTCTGAGAGGTTTTGGCTGCGTTTAAACTTGGAGTTAAGCTCTCTTTGCTTTCGTAGTAGTTTCCTAACTGTGTTGTTGAACCACGGTGGGTTTTTCCCGTCCCTCACAGTTTTACTCAGCACGTACCTGTCTAAAACGCAATTTTACGATTGCCTTGAACTTTTTCCACAAACACTCAACATTGTCATTGTCGGAACAGAAATTTTCGTTTTGATCTGTTGGGTAGTCTGAAATCTGCCTTCTATTACTCTTGCTAAACAGATAAACCTTCCT
The DNA here is from genome assembly GCF_021461395.2 of Schistocerca americana. NCBI lineage: Eukaryota > Metazoa > Arthropoda > Insecta > Orthoptera > Acrididae > Schistocerca > Schistocerca americana. The sequence continues at coordinate 520,725,511 of NC_060119.1, read as the reverse complement.
CCCTTTTTTTTATATTCCTATTAACTTCCATATTCAGGGATGCTGCAACGGCCTTATGATCACTGATTCCCTGTTCTGCACTTACAGAGTCGAAAAGTTCGGGTCTGTTTGTTATCAGTAGGTCCAAAATGTTATCTCCACGAGTCGGTTCTCTGTTTAATTGCTCGAGGTAATTTTCGGATAGTGCACTCAGTATAATGTCACTCGATGCTCTGTCCCTACCACCCGTCCTAAATATCTGAGTGTCCCAGTCTATATCTGGTAAATTGAAATCTCCACCTAAGACTATAACATGCTGAGAAAATTTATGTGAAATGTATTCCAAATTTTCTCTCAGTTGTTGTGCCACTAATGCTGCTGAGTCGGGAGGTCGGTAAAAGGAGCCAATTATTAACCTAGCTCGGTTGTTGAGTGTAACCTCCACCCATAATAATTCACAGGAACTATCTACTTCTACTTCACTACAGGATAAACTACTACTAACAGCGACAAACACGCCACCACCGGTTGCATGCAATCTATCCTTTCTAAGCACCGTCTGTGCCATTGTAAAAATTTCGGCAGAATTTATCTCTGGCTTCAGCCAGCTTTCTGTTCCTATAACGATTTCAGCTTCGGTGCTTTCTATCAGCGCTTGAAGTTCCGGTACTTTACCAATGCAGCTTCGACAGTTTACAATTACAATACCGATTGCTGTTTGGTCCCCGCATGTCCTGACTTTGCCCCGCACCCTTTGAGGCTGTTGCCCTTTCTGTACTTGCCCGAGGCCATCTAACCTAAAAAACCGCCCAGTCCACGCCACACAACCCCTGCTACCCGTGTAGCCGCTTGCTGCGTGTGGTGGACTCCTGACCTATACAGCGGAACCCGAAACCCCACCACACTATGGTGCAAGTCGAGGAATCTGCAGCCCACACGGTCGCACAACCGTCTTAGCCTCTGATTCAGACCCTCCACTCGGCTCTGTACCAAAGGTCCGCAGTCAGTCCTGTCGACAATGCTGCAGATGATCAGCTCTGCTTTCATCCCGCTAGCGAGACTTGCAGTCTTCATCAAATCAGATAGCCACCGGAAGCCAGAGAGGATTTCCTCCGATCCATAGCGACACACATCATTGGTGCCGACATGAGCGATCACCTGCAGATGGGTGCACCCTGTACCCTTCATAACATCCGGAAGGACCCTTTCCACATCTGGAATGACTCTTCCCGGTATACACACGGAGTGCACATTGGTTTTCTTCTCCTCTCTTGCTGCCATATCCCTAAGGGGCCCCATTACGCGCCTGACGTTGGAGCTCCCAACTACCAGTAAGCCCACCCTCAGTGAACTTGCAGACTGAGGGGCAACCTCTGGAACAGGACATGCAGCCATGTCCAGCCGAAGATCAGTATCAGCCTGAGACAGAGCCTGAAACCGGTTTGTCAGACAAACTGGAGAGGCTTTCTGTTCAGCCCTCCGGAATGTCTTTCGCCCCCTGCCACACCTCGAGACGACCTCCCACTTTACCACATATGAGGGATCAGCCTCAATGTGGGCAGTATCCCGGGCAGCCACAGTCGTAGTCCGATCGGGGGATGCGTGGGACGAGCTGGCTGTCCCCGACAAACCCCCATCTGGACCCCCACGGTGATGCCCATTGGCAACAGTCTCAAGCTGTGTGACCGAAGCCAACACTGCCTGAAGCTGGGAGCGAAGGGATGCCAACTCAGCCTGCATCCGAACACAGCGGTTGCAGTCCCTATCCATGCTAAAAACTGTTGTGCAAAGAACGTCTGAACTAATCTACGCCGGCCGCTGGTGGCCGAGCGGTTCTGGCGCTACAGTCTGGAACCGCGCGACCGCTACGGTCGCAGGTTCGAGTCCTGCCTCGGGCATGGATGTGTGTGTTGTCCTTAGGTTAGTTAGGTTTAAGTAGTTCTAAGTTCTAGGGGACTTATGACCTCAGCAGTTGAGCCCCATAGTGCTCAGAGCCATTTGAACCATTTTTGAACTAATCTACAGAGAGCACAAACAATTCGACACAAAATTTAAACGGTTATTAAAATACAAGATTGCTTAATAGATGCAGTAATGCTGCTACTTGCGCACTGCTGACACACTGCTCGGCGGCGGAAGGAGACTAGGCGATTTTACACTATTCAGGTACTAAAACGCGATGCTACACTATCAAATACTACAATACGCCCGAAATTTATGAATTAAACAATGCAAGTACCAAAAACACGCAAAGGAATTAAGAATTAAACTATATAACAAATAAGAGTATACGACTTGCTGCTGCAGCTGCTTATCCAACGGCGGCAGGGAGCACACTGATGTCGTTGATCATTGCTGATTCTTCCGCCTTTAGGGGCAATTTCCCACCCCAAGGACAAGAGAGCACCCTGAACCTCTGTCCGCCCCTCCGCCCTCTTTGACAAGGCCGTTCGCAGAATGAGGCTGTCTTCTTATGACGGTAGCCTTCGGGCGCCAATGCTGATTACTAATGAAAATTTAAGCGGTGGCGGGTTTCGACCCGGGACCAAGGACGTTTTGATTATTAACCTAAGACTCTATCCCTAGACCGTGGCATAGTGGCAAAAAACCCTTTATTACGCAGCAAAATAAGACGAAAATATTGCAGTAGGTACATTAACATAAACACTGGAGAGTGCAACAATGGTCCAATATTTATTCGGGGACTGATCTAAGTTTGAAGTATTTGGTACACGTCGTCGAATGTTTGTTCGTCAATTTCGTGGAGGATTGGTCATGGTATGGGGGTTGTTTTGTGGATGATAATTAATGCGTGATTAAAGATGAAATGATATCGAGGGGTGTTGTTCAACAACGCAGTTCCATCTGACAAGAGACTTATTGATCGTGAATTCGTTCTGCAACAGGACAGTTATCTCAAATACGCTTCTAAATCGTGTAGAAGATATATCAGAGATATATCAAAAGGAAAGAGAAATGTAGGGAACCGAAGAATATGGTTTGCTCAAGTGACTCAACTGACTTAAATCCCATTGAACTCTTTTGGGATAAAGGTTTGTAAGAAAGTTAGGTCATCTAATGTTGAAGACTTATGGAATAATTTACAGAGATGTTGGACTGCAACAGTTTCAAAATTTTATGTCCAGAATTGAAGAATTTGGCAGTTCATTTGAGGGCTAGCAGTGGGTAGTTTGAAGATGCTAAAATCTAAATTACTTTGTGTTGTAGCTAATGACGCGGAGATCAAATACTTAATTTGTTGGTCTATTTAGTTTAGACGATATGTTTGTAAATTAAAGTAAAGTATATAGTTTAATCATCAAAACTTTTTATCGGCAGTATATGCAAGGAGTCTTACATGGTTGGACTGACGAAAAGTCTCAAGGGCGCTGGGTGCTTAGTTAGAATGAAAGAAACGAGATGGCTCAAAATTTGCAATGGACTGGATCCCACGAGGCATCAGATCCGTGGGAAGACCTAGTAAGAGACTGATGGGTGGGGTAAGGCAAGACTTGCTGCGGCTCTGAGTCTCGGAGACGTCACGCGGTCAGCTGCTTCTGACCGCATGAAATACGGTAAGTAAAGTTTTGTTGTTACTCGCTGCCTGTAACGATCTGCTGTGTTTACAGGTGTCAGCGGATATGTTTATTCATGCCCGATTTATCATTCAGGAACATCTGTTAACTGAAATTATTTCTAACTGTTCTAATAGTGCTTGAATGTTTCTCTGTGTTATTGAATTTGGTTTGAAACAGAACCACCTGTATAGCGTGACAGCTTAATATCCATCAATCTGAAATACTAAACCTTTGTTGATCTTTTTGGATGGTCATAAATAATTACATTCATCTGAGGTTGTCAAATTTCACGAATTTAAAAGAAGTTCATAATAATTGTTTGCAAAACTTGTTAAAATTAACTGAATTTTTATTTGTGTGACATGTTTTTTGTAGCCTGTCATTTCTCCACTCCCTGTTCCTTGCTTCCTAACCACTGCATCAAGTCTAGAGCTTAACTTCAGTATATAGTGACTAATCTTAAATCGCTGTTTTTTTTTTTTCGAATGTCTTACCAGTATCGAACCAGTCAATATCATTCCTGTGCACATATCATCGAGAGTGTTGATACAATAAGGTTCTTTCCAAAAAATTATCGTCAGTAAATTTAAAGTATTAACCAAACATATGGAGGAAATATTGAGAGTTTCCATGCCAGTTTACTGAAATCAGTACAAGTGAAGGAGAGACGGAATATAAATTCCAAATATTTCAAGGATAGGGAATGAAATCGGCCGTGTCCTCGCAATGAAGCCAACCGTACATTTTCCAGGAGTAATTTAGGAAAATGACAGAAGACCTAAATCTAGATAGCCTAAGGTTGATTTTGAACCGTAGCCCTGCTGAATGCGAGTCCAGCAGCTCCTCGCCCGGTATAGTCCAGTTTAAATAACAATCATTTCATACGTGTTCTGGTATTTGTGTCTTCTATGGCGCTAAGGTGCACTTACAGTGTCGTGTAAAACCGATTGTTCAGCGCGTGTAAAAGATGGTACATTTTGAGGATGAGGCCGCAGATTTATTCCAGTTCTAGGGTTTTATCTGCTCTATTTTATTACTGTAAATGAGAAGGATAAAATAGAAGGATTTCTACTGTAGGCAGCAGGAAGGAAAATTTATATAAATTCAGTAGTTTTGGCTACTTTCTCTTTAGTGACACAAAAGCCGTATGCTTGCTGTGGGAATATGTAGCTGACAGAGGGTGAAACTGCACGCCCTCCCGTTTGGGTGGGACTATTGTCGACCTTAAACATAGCTAGGAGTGCCCAAGAGACATTTACATGTTTCGGTATATTATTTTGGAATAAAGAACTCAATTTACTGACCATCTTTAATGCTTATTAGTAAAATACTTCCAGGCAATCACGAGTTCTCAGACCTGCAAGTACATGGGTAACAATGACAATTGAATAACACGATGAAACACGCTCCAGCCAATCGACCAAATGCCGACTACGTATTAGCATCGCAGCATGTGAATGAAATTTGGCTGTATTTCGTTTCCTGCCAGGATCTAATGCGTTTGTATTAGAACTTCACAACTGATGTAAGTACTTCGTACCAAGAAGAAAATACGTGTGTCAGAATAAATAACTAGCCATGCTACAGATCAAATCAACATCTTACAAGATGATTGACTTAAGTACTTTACTTCTCATGCTTTCTAATCAGCTGCTTCTTTACTTCGCCTGTCACGTTTTTAGCTAAGCAAGATACAAGTTATAATTAAGTTAAGGATTTTAGGGAACCCATTTGAAAATCTAATGTGGATGACCAACCGAGAGGCTAAACCACTGTCCTCCAGAGATTGTCCAGTGTCTTAACATTGCACCTTTGCTTCAGTTTTTCTGTTTGTTTAATTTTGTACTTAAGTATATCTTTTTGTACATTTTTTTGCATTTTTGTTGATGTGTTTTAGAAAAATGTGTAGCGCGTTTTGATTTTGTGTGACGTCCTTCTGGAGAGGCCAAGCTAATCTGTGTTTCGTTGCAATTGTCACATACGGAGTACTACCCAAAATTTCTGATAGACTGAATACGCAGCCAAAGAATAAGCAATCAAACTTGCGTCATTACGCGTCTCTAGCTGCGTCCTTCAACGGCTAGTCTACACTAGTATATGACGTAGCGCGAGTGTGAGTGCAGCAGTCTGAGCATTGTTCCTGATTTCTGAACACTGTCTGCGAATTTCAAAATTGATGACTTGAAGAAGAAATTAAGTTTTCTTTTAGGCTCTGATAAATTTCAGTTGAAACTGATTGTATTCTAAGGACAACTTTTGAAGAGGAAGCTTTGACCCAAGCAAAAACATCTGAGTGGTGTGAGCGATTTAATTATCGCAGCAACATCAAATCAACGCAAATGATTTTTTTTTTCTAATACGATGCCTTGAGAAGACTGATGGAAGCTGTAAAAAGCAAATTATTTGAGGGATGGGGAAACAAAGACTGGCTGCTGCATCTTGACAATGTAAATGAGGCTACTGGTGGCAAACAAAAACAACGTGGCAACAGTCATCCACCCACACTATTCGCCTAATCCAGCCCATTGCGATCTTATCTTCTTCCCGAAAATGAAAAGAGAAGCATTTTGACTTCAGAGAAGAAATTTTAGTGGAATCGCTACTAACGCTGTCAGTAAGTAGACTTTCAGCAGTGCTTCCAGCAGCGCGAAAACCGCTGGAGGCGTTGCATACAAGCACCAGGGGAGCACTGAGAAAGCGACTGTGTAATTTGAGAAGAGAGGTAGGTTTTCAGATTTTTAATGGAATATTCTTGTAAATTATCGATTGTGGGTCATTTCTCTCAGTCCCAACAGTAAGATAAATTTTCTCTGGACGTGTCGAATCGAGATAAGGTGACATCGCGTGACATCCTCGCTCGAAAGATTTATTGTCATATAACTGCTTCTTACGATGGTCACAAACGAACTTACAGAAATGAATCAAAAGAAACTACTTTGCAAAGTGTAGGAGACATCCTCGACTCCCCTAAGAGACATTCAGAGCATTACTTGATGAAAAATAAAGCTTACCTCGATGATGTTTTGTTCAGAAGTGTACTACAAAATTTTTGTTTTATTTGTATTAACGTCCACATTACCGCTATAAACTCAGTGTTGTTAATTTTACCACATCCTCTTTCTTTAAAAGAAAAAGTCTAGAAATAAATGCAAGTAACGGTTGTTATAAAGATAAAGAGAGGGATAAAAGTTTATTTCACAAGTGGCACACAGTGTGCAGCAAGCAGCTTTTTGAAAAACAGTTTCGTCCTCTTTTCAGCGCTATAATCAGAGCCAATGGCAGGCAGCCCTTTCATAATGACCGGACGTGCAGTTTTAAGCCCCGCTGGCGAGCTTTCATGCAAATAATCCTTTGAACTGAGCCGCTCGGATAGGAAGATCTGCGTGTAATGAAACACGTTTAATGCGCACGCCAGCCGCACCGTGAAGGCGCCGCCGCTTCCGCCGCCGCGGACCTTCCTTTGCAGCGCTTTGACGCAGGCAGCTCCCCTGCGCTCCAATCGCGCCGCGGCTGCAAGGCCATTGCGCAGGGAGCTGCCGCTCTAATCGCTGAAACTGCTACCTGCCCGGACCGGCCTCAAGTCTGTGTTTGCCTTTCCCTGCGGAAGCCGCCCACCGACTAGAAAGGCATTTGTGTGTTTAAGCGGTATGGTGCTGTCCGGTATTCCAACCCTTTGGCTGTGAATGGAGCTCGCTTGTAGGACATACATCGTAAGTAGCATACATAATTTCGATCATAATAAAGCCTGTTTAGGCAAACTGATACATAAGATACCTACTAACTTTAATTTAAAAATGCCTAGCAAAAAGAAGTGCTATGCAATCTGTGGGTTACAACCAAATATATATTCAGTTATCATCATCATCATTGTCTTCCAAGAATTAGGCGTTGTAATCACCTGTTCCGGTCTCTGACAACCATCATTGCATCTCTTACGAAATCTACCTAGTTCTCTCCTTGCAGTGGACTAATATTTCATTATCTTTTTTGGCAGTCTCTTTTCTTTCATTCGGTCAACATGCTCCTTCCATTTCGTTCTATTCCCTCCCATCTTCTCATTAAGTGAAAAAATTTTAAATCTCGTGTTATTGTTTCATTTCTTATTTTAGCCATTTTATTAAGACCCCCTACATATCTCATGAACTTCATCTCTGCTGCTGGTACACGCGATTTTTCTTTTTTTGTCACTGCTCATGATTCGGAACCATATGCTGCAGTAGGTACAGTCATAACTATACAGAACTTCATTTGTTAATGTTACCATCTTCAGATCTGGAAAGCATTTATGCAGCGCAACTATACACAAAGCAATTGTAATATACAGTATCTGATGCAATATAAAAAAAACTAGAAATACTACATATCTCAACAAAGAGGTTATTGCACATTTCTTAAAATGCAAGTAAGAGCACTTTTTTTCATGAACTGGCAGGTACGTAACAGACTAGAAGACTGATGCATCAGCATGTCAAAATTAAAACAACTGTTACAGAGTTGTTCATCACATACATCCGTCTTATCTCACAACAGAGTGCATGATTGCAGCTGGTGCGCCGTTAGATTGGCAGGCGTAACCACATAGACGATGTGATCACTTACAGACACAGTCTATCCACACACTGTATTTACATTACAGTGTGAATGCTAATATTGTGGAATAGATCTAAAAGCAAGTTTTAAAAAAGTTATTTCCAAATAATTATCGTTTGTAGAAGCTAAAAAATTATCCTTTTAGTGCTCATTACGCAATGTACCTACATAGGGGTTGCTTTAACATTTGATACATGTAACAAACCGAACAGCCACAAAGTCATTTGACCAACAGTGTACGCTCCGATTGTAGTCTGAGATAATCCTTCGTAATCACATAATAAAATGAAAAAAAAAAACATTTTATAGGTTTTCTGATGGTCTTATAACCGTGTATGTGAATTTTACAAATTACTAAACGTGTATTAAGTAATCAATTTACATCAGTTCAAGTAACTCTATCAAATGTTAAGTAGGTACATTACGTAATGAGCACTATAAGAATAATTTTTTAGCTTCTGTAAACAGCATTTATTTGGCAATAATATTTTTGAAACATGACTTTAGAGGTCTTCCACGAAATTAGCATTCACACTGTAATGCAGTTACAATGTATGGATAGACTGTATGTGTCTCTGAAGTAGCTGATCACATCGTTGAGTTGTTTCACCTGCCAGTCTATCGGCACCCTGCCTGCAATAATGTGCTCTGTACTGAGTGGCATAAGACGGATGTATATGGTAAATGCCAATTCATGAGAAAGAGTTAGTATTATTTTAATAAATATGCAACAATCTCCCTGTCAAAGTATGTGATATTTCTGGTTTTTCTTTTATATTGTAGCAAATACTGTATACTACAGTTGCTTTGTATGTAATTATACTGTATGTATGCTTTCCAGATCTAAAGATGGTATCACTGATTACCGAAACCTGTTATCGAGAATGTGGGTTACTATTAGCGATATTGGAAAAGAAGTTTATCTTCCATAATCTAAAGGTGTAATTGTCTTCAGAGCTGCAGACAGCAGCTAGCTGCCTAAGTACGTGCCACAAAGAAGTGCTGACACCTTGTCAGCGAATCGTGACGTCACCGCAGCAGATCAGTGCCACGGCCGCGAGTTGTGCAGTCGAGTGTGACAGGGCGAGGAAGGCGCTGCCCACCCATACTACAGCCACCACCTCAGCACTCTCGATGCGCTCAGGTTGACACTATCGACTGTGGTCCAACGTGTTGGTTGCCGTAAAGTCTACACGTCACCCACCATGGATCGTACAAGATTTTAGCTGATGCTCACGAATCGGCCAGAAGGTTGTCCAGGAGTGCCTTGCGTGGTCGGTGCAAAGACGGCAGTTTCCAGATCAGCACTGATGACCTAGTAGTGGAGGAGGGCTGGCCGTTCACACTGGTTCAGATGGTTCAAAAAAATGGTTCAAATGGCTCTGAGCACTATGGGACTTAACATCTGTGGTCATCAGTCCCCTAGAACTTAGAACTACTTAAACCTAACTAACCTAAGGACATTACACACATCCATGCCCGAGGCAGGATTCGAACCTGTGACCGTAGTGGTCACGCGGTTCCAGACTGAAGCGCCTAGAACCGCACGGCCACATCGGCCGGCACCGTTCACACTCTTCTCATCTGTGATGACCCAGCGGGCACCAGCGGGAGACCACGGCTGCGGTATGAATCAGGCTGGCTGCCTCTCGGTGTTAGGTTCAGCTAGCAAGTAGCAGGCGGGCCATCATAAATCTGCGTCTTGTGGTTTCTCTGAAATTCAGTAGACTGTCATTAACCTTGGTTGTAGCGACAAGGGCAGAATGGTACCATGACGGAATGCATTCTTGAGCTGCAAAAGCCTTTCCATTTAATCGGTCGGGCCAGCGCCTGTGACATAGTGGCTCTGGATGTATGAGCACTTTTGTCCTCATTTATAGGACCCCTCAGTGTTCCTTGTCTCACTGTAATGATTTCAGTAATGATTCTGGGTCACTGATCTCTGTCGTTTGTGTTTATGTTTCATTGTGTAGTGGCGTTAGGTCGATGAAGTTACATGATGTGAGCTCATAGTGCCTTGTTAAGTAGCACAGCAAAGCTTGTGTTCCTGTCAGCGCCTTCTGAGATCTGTTGCATTGGCGGTATATCTTGTTGACCTAATGATTGGCACGTTAACTACGCTCTTCCAGGCTCGCCGGGTTGAACACTGACAAAATTTTAAGCCTGCACAGTAAAATTATTCTGCTGCACCACAGTTTTCCGTTTTAGTCACAAAAAACGGCTCACATAGGTTAACTATTGCTGCGCCTATGATGAGAAACAGTTATCAGCATTGATTTTCCGTATGGTGAAGTAGGAACTGCGTAACAGTTGATCCACTAGAAGCTGTTATGAATTTTGTTGTACGAGAAACTAACATTCTATGCGTAACTAAGGCGGCTTTCGTGGCTCGACTCAAGATGATTAAAACTGTTCTGTGTCTTGTACCTCGTCGTATAAAACACAAAATACTTTAAAATATATGAACCATAAAATCGAAGTTTCGACTGCGTTAATCGGCCTTCCTCAGGACAATACAGGTTTCACTGAAGGAAAGATGCCCCTATTTATTGCAAACTATCATTTTCAATAACGGCATATTTCTGGAACATTATTCGCCATAGAATATAACAGGCAAGTCCTGAAGAGAAAGAGAGGGTAGAAATAGGCTACTACATTGACTGGCTGTTCCGCCTGTTCTTAGCGGAATATTTTATACGTTATGAATGAAACACACACGACACTGTATAATATTCTGTAATATTTATTATTTGTAACATTAACCAGTTTTCGGCTGTCACGCCAATATCAGGTACAAAGAAAAATGTGTGATGCAGTGAAATTTTGTTGGATCAAAGATTTGAAACTAGTTCGAATCCAGAGATGAAATATGTTAATGTTAGGATTTCGAATAAAACAAGGGGGATTATTTCAGTGTAAAGGCGACGTAAGATTAATTAACTGAGGTAAAATACGTGACACATTAACTAATCAACTGCAGACAAATTACAACAGCTGTGCGTAGAAGAATATAAATGAACAATAAACTTTCGTGACATATTCCGAAGATGTGGCTCAACAAAATAATCTTGTCTTTAATACATCCTAAAGCATAAACAGATAAGATACAATAGTGATAAGCAGGTGACTGAAACAACCGTGATTACACAAAGTAAATTTTTAACACAGCGAGAGAAATTATAGTAACTGAAGTAAAGGAAATGGGACATGTGAATAAGAAGGGTAATTTACAACATGGCCTGAATCGGATTATGAATAGTATCTTCAGTTAGAAGTGGTGAGTAAGGTTACTGTACTCATGTTAAGAAAAAAAACAGAGCACCTTGGACGACTAGAGATAGAACGCTCGTATTCACATGGCATGATCATTAGTGTGGTCTGCAGAAATGATTAACATGCCAATCACCTCAGTTCAGCATGTGTCCTGTTGCCTAGCAGGCACAGGGTTCGCCAAGGGTCCTGATAACTTGCTCGATGCATGATGGTATCGCCTTATAAGGGGCGAATTGCGTCCTCCGGTGTAGCCATCCATGTTGCATTCACCTGCTTCCAAAGTCACAGCAATGCACCCATCGTTTCACTATATAGCACACATTTTCGATAGGCGACAAGTCTGGTGATCTGGCGGGCCAGGGCAAAAATCTGACGCCCTGTGACAGGAAGAAGGCATGTGCTCATGCGGTTATATGTGGTCGTGCATTGTTTTGATGAAAAGTGGCGTTGCGCAGAAAGGGTATGCCTTGCGGGTTGCAGGATGTCATTCACACTGGTCACAGTGCCCTGGACATGCACCAACTATGATTTGTGGTTGTACCCAATAGCACCCCGCAGCAAAAGATTTTGACTCGACACTGCATGTCTTGTGCTAATACAGGCGCTGTGGTACCGCTGCCTCTGTCTACAGCGAATCAAAATGCGGTCATGATTTTCAAACAAACAGAGCCGGGGCTTGTCCGAAGACGCTATCTGATGCCATTCCTGTCCACACTGACGTCGTTCCACACACTACTGCTGTCTAGCATGTTTCTGCACATTCGTTAAAGGTAGGCCGAGAAGTGGACAACGCGCACGTAACTCATGCCTTAAGAAACGGCGACGACATGTCACCCATGGTAGTGTAAGATACGTGTCACTGTTCCATTCTTGCGCCAGAACCGAGGGGAATGGAACTCTGTCCTGCAATGTCATTCGGATGAGGTATCGGTTTTCCCAATGTGTCGTGCGGTTGGTGCGACCTGACCCATCTCGTCGTGTTCTACGGCCTTCCGCGAACCATTCTGCAAACACTTGTTGCACTGCCAAAACACTTTGTCCCCACGAGCAGCAATTTCCCGGATGGGTGCGTCATATTCTCTCACACCAGAAATGCGCCCTCATTCAAAGTCACTGATTTGACGGTACGGTTCGCGCATACATCTGCGAGGCAGCCTGCACGTCTGCTCAAGTCAACTGACCAATTACCTTCGTTTCATAGCAAGCACGGGAGCGGCAGGCGCATTTTACCTGTGGGTGACATTGCGCTGCGATATCTGTGTTGATCTTGAATCCGTGGGCCGACATGGTTCAAATGCTTATCATTTCTGTCGGACATACTAATGTACATGTCCTGTGACTATGAACGACCGGTCTCTAGTCGTTCAAGTTGTTCTGTTTTTTTATGAACACGAGTGTATATCTGATCATCCAGTACTAAGCTTGTATTGATGGACATATGTTTTGTAATTTTCATTATTCCAAGATAGTTTATCTTTCTTCCTTTGTGGACAAGAAGATACTTTAAAAAAATTGAAAGGATACAGTAAACAGAATGACCCATTGGCTGTAGCAAAGTATCTTAAGAATGACCGGCAACGGTTAGGTAGCATCACATACAGCTTGAATATATAGCATTTAGAGTAGAAAGGTTGGCTGATGTCAAATTTAAGAGAACTAGAATTATTTTGTGCATTGACAGCTGAATGACTCACCATGTTAAACAAAAAGGCAATTAAGTGGTGTTTTACCGAAAAACCAACCATCAACCTAAACTCCTTAGTACTGATTAAGTTTTAATGTTCGCAGCTTGTATTTATAATGCAAGTATTAAGAATTCGATTGGTTTCCTAGGGTTGTGTGTGAGTGGCATTGTATATCAATGCATATTACGTTATATGCAAACATTGTAACATAGGAGCAAGATTGTTTATAGGTACTGTGACTTGACATACAGATGTTTTTGTGCTGACAGCAGTACTATTGGTGGCACTGATGTGCACAATACATAAACGGGTGACAATTACTAAACTATATGAGGAAAAACGTAAGTTAGCTATAAACTATGGTATGCACACGCTTTATTCAACATATGAACGTCACAACAGATATTCGGATTTAGTGTATGACATGTTCGATATGACTGCCATCATCGGCGATGATGTGGCGCAGAAGAACAGCAAAATTCTGCATGACCCTATGAAGTATCGGAACACCGATGTTGTAGATGACCTCCTGAAAGGCTGTTTGCACCTCAGCAACGGTTTTGGGAGTATTGCTATACACTTTGTCTTTAATATAGTCCCATAAAAAGGAATCACATTGTTCAGATCCGGAGAATATGGCGGCCAATAGAGGCCTACGCCGGTGGCCTCTGGATACCCTAGATCAGAATGCAATCCCCCAAGTGCTCCTCCAGGACATCACACACTCTCCTGTTTCAATGGGGTCGAGGTCCGTCTTGCGAGAATCACATGTGAAATCAGGGTCACTTTGGGTAAAGGGGTTCCAAAACCTTCACGTACCGTCCGGTAGTCACCGTGACATCAAGGAATATCTCACCGATTATTCCATGATTGGACATTGCGCAACACAAAGCCATCCGATGAAGATGAAGCGACTTTTCGATCGCGAAATGTGGATTCTCAATCCTCCAAATGCGCCAATTTTGCTTACTGACGAACCCATCCAAATGAAAGTGGACTTCGTCACTAAGGCAAACCATGCAATTCCCATCAGACCCATTGCGGGCAACCGTGCAGTTTCAACGTCCTAACGCAAACCGTTCAGAAGTTATGATGGTTTTATTTCTTATACCACTCTGTATCAAGGTAGCATAATTTTTGGTATGTGATTGGGACTGTTGTCCGTGAATATAAAGACCTGTGAAAGTGTTTAGCGCCAGCAGTAATTACAATATTATACCACCATGTGCATTAAGGAGAATATTGTATGTTTGACAGTGGAAGTTTGCTGCTTGCCTTCTGAGTGTACACTAACACTGATCAGCCAGAACATCATGGCCACCTACCTAATGTCAACCTTTGGTACAGATAACAGTGGCAATGTGTAATGCCATGGAAGCAGTGAGACCTTGGTAGGTCGCTGGAGGGCTGGTTTCGCCACGTGTTGAAGACACTCACCACAACTCTCTCCGAACACCTGCACACGCAAGTCACCTAATTACCGTAAATTCCGGAAGCGGGGCGAGTAGCTCCGACGCCACTTTCAATCACTACCCAGATGTGTTCGATGGAGTTCAGATCTGGCGAGCTGTAGGGCCACCACATCAATTGTAGCTCTCCACTGTGTGCCTCTAACCACTCCACCACACTCCTGGTCTTGTGACACCGTGCATTATCTTGTTGAAAAATGCCACTGGCATCAGGAAACGTGATCGTCATAAAATGATGTACCTGCTCTGCGAACAGTGTACAATACCTCCTTGGCGGCTATGGTGCCTTGCAAAAGCTACACTTGACTCATGGATGCCCACGTGAATGTCCCCCACCGCCAGCTTGTCTCTGTCCCACAGTACAGGTTTTAAGGAACAGTTCCTCTGCGAGACGGCGGATTCGCACCCTCCCACTGGCAAGATGAAACATGCAATGCTCTGCACTAACTTTCAGTGCGGGTGGTGACATGTCCATTTCAATCGTAACTACCGATGTCGTGGTGTTAACATTGGCACATGCATGGGTCATTGGGTGCAGAGGCCAATCATCAAGAGTGTTCTGTGCACTGTGTGTTCAAACACACTTGTACTCTGCCCAACATTAAACTCTTAGTTCCGCCATAGTTCGCCGCCTGTCAAGTTTTACCAGTCTGCCCAGTCGACGACGTGCAACATCTGTAATGAGAGGTGGCCGCCAAACCCCACGACGTCTGGACCTTAGTTTCGGCCACGTGATGAAGACACTAGTCACAACACTCCTCTAACACCCGACGACTCGTGCAGTTTCCGAAATGCTCACGCCGAGCCTCCTGGCCATCACAATCTGCCCTCGTTCAAACTCGTGCGCCTTCCCCATCCTACACACGGACAGCATGCTCACTGATACTACATGCACCGTGCTTGTGTCTCTCATTCCTCTCCAGGTGATACTGCTTTCGCCTGGATGGATTAGTGTTGACAGTTGGTCGGTGGTCGTAATGTTGTGTCTGATCAGTGTATTTTATGGTACTTAATACTGCATGGCAAAATTCACAGGTTTCCATTAAATGTCTGTTAGTGTGTGTAGTATGAAAAACAATGATTTGCGTTTTTCTTGTTTCACAGAACTTGATAACAAGATTAACTCGTTCCGAAATATGCTGTGAAAAATAAATAACACTTTCGGACAACTGATGTGTCTCACTATTTAATTTGTATTGTTACCGGCTGAAACCGCGATCTCATGACCCCTGTAATCGTTTTGTCAACTACTAAATTTCATTGGTATATCACGACTGCTATTTGTTGTTGTTCTGAGACACGGGACACATCCCTCGTGCACAACTTTTATTTTGTGTGTTGACGCGAGTCGGATACAATAGCTGTGCCGGACTTTCTATATTGTAATAGCTAATTTGTCGTTTCTTTGGTAGCAATTGAGAAAGGCTCGAACAAGCAAGTTCAAATGGTTCAAATGTCTCTGAGTACTATGGGACTTAACATCTAAGGTCATCAGTCCAATAGAACTTAGAGCTACTTAAACCAAACTAACCTAGGGACATCACACACATCCATGCCCGAGGCAGGATTCGAACCTGCGACCGTAGCGGTCGCGTGGTTCCAGACTGAAGCGCCTAGAACCGCTCGGCCGAACAAGAAAGTCATAAATCGGAATTAAATTTTAAATTCTGACAAAAACCTTGATATATCCATATATCTAACTTCCAATAGATCTTGATCAACAAACTTTACTACCTATTCACGTAGTAGGACAATACCTTCGGCTGTATCTTTAGGGCCGGCCGGTGTGGCCGTGGGGTTCTAGGCGCTTCAGTCTTGAACCGCGTGACCGCTACGGTCGCAGGTTCGAATCCTGCCTCGGGCATGAATGTGTGTGATGTCCTTAGGTTGGTTAGGTTTAAGTAGTTCTGGGTTCTAGGAGACTGATGAGCACAGCTGATGAGTCCCATAGTGCTCAGAGCCATTTTTTTTTGTATCTTTAGGTTTTGTTTTCAGTTAGTTTAGGTGTCACATTACACCATCTTCAGCCCCGTCTATGATACTAGTCTATGATAAGGGTGATTATCTGGATACCGGATTACCATCGTTACACATCTCATAGAGCACACAAAAATCGGTCCACTGCGCTGGATCCCCTTTCCTGCTAATACGTGAAAACACCTGTAAATACAAATGAAGGTGTGGCCCGTACTACATAAAGAGAAGAAAATCTTAGTCTCTGCAAGACCACGGTTTAGCTCTGGAACCCAACGAAAAGAAGTTGCATGTTATGTACGGACATCGATCACGTTCACCTTGCCTCAACTTGAGCGAAGTGCTGTGATGCACGGTTGCCTACCTCGCAGGCGCTCGCCGAGCCTTAAGCGCGTGGCTTGTTCCGTGAGCCGTTAATTGGATCTCGGCTCAGCTGTACCATCACTAATTCAAGCGCCGGCCGCCCTTACGTTTAATGTAATCGGCTCTTAATATTTAACAAGGAACGTCCTTTCGCTGTGTAAGCCTCCTGACGGGCTCTTTAGGGCAAATCTTTTTCGCTGCAAGCAAGAAATTCGCCTCCCCTTGAGAGGGTCTGAGCTGCTGGCCGCTCCTCTGGGAGGACAATGGCGCCGTAATTACTTTCTGTGAGGCGCTGCGCGTGCCGTAGGACACGCACCGCTGCCTGTGAAGCGCCACGCCGTTGCTGTCATATTGCGTCGCGGCGAACAATGAATCTTCCTCCCTCTCTCTCACTCTGCGACTTTCATTAGCTTTGGCAGTTTATTAGTGTTTACAACAACTGTGGAATTTCTCGTTAGTTATGAGCTTCTTGGTATTCAGGCAGTCATGCAGAGCGTAGCCGTTCTGATTGGTGTTTATTTGTTAGGAACATACATGTCATGATATCAACAGTCCCCTAATGAATTTCACCCGGTGAGTTGGCACAAAGTTGAAGGTCTCGCTCCCACATTCAGGAGCAGTGGAGCTCAAATTCCTGTCCCGCAACTCAGATTCTGGCTTCAGGTGATTTCCTTATATCACCAACGGAGAATTCCGGCATCATTGCTTTGTAGTGTCTACATGTACATAAAGAAGGTTGTGAGGGGCATAAATAAGTGCGGATACTGTAGCCATTGGTATCTTAATATGTACCCACTTCAGTATGTTAGTTGCTTTCCTGTGCATCTAACACTCTTCTCGCAAGCACGTCACATAATTTACTACCCGATATTTTTTGCACAGTCGCAACTTCATCACTAAATGAACTACGTCTATCATTATAGACTAACGGTTTTGCGCCCACACTTCAACACTTGACCTGCTGCCCAGGGGAAAATAAGCATTAATGGCTTGCTTTTGCCAAATTACTTGGAGGTAAAAATCAACTTAAAAACATATTAGTCCTAATAGCTATATCGTATTTTACAGATTATAAGAGGCAATTTTTTTTCGAAAAATTGCCTCCAAATTCAGGTGTGACTTATATTCGAAATTAATATATAAATGTCCAGCGTTTGATTTAAAATTCCCGCCAGTCTTAAAAATGCCCATTTTTCTATGCCGCAGGAAACTATCTCTATCCGACAATGTTGGATTCAACTGGGTGCAACACTGCACCGTTACGACGAACATGAATTGCGGGAATTCATAAGCTTGCCAACACTGTTTCCCTCCCACCCCGCCGTCACGAAACCACAACAAAAATGGTTCAAATGGCTCTGAGCACTATGCGACTTAACTTCTGAGGTCATCAGTCGCCTAGAACTTAGAACTAATTAAACCTAACTAACCTAAGGACATCACACATATCCATGCCCGAGGCAGGATTTGAACCTGCGACCGTAGCGGTCGCTCGGCTCCAGACTGTAGCGCCCAGAACCGCACGGCCACTCCGCTGGCTAAACCACAACATTGTTTAGCCTATGATGCGTCATTGCAGTGTACTGTGCCTGTGGACTTGAATTCAGAGTGATTTGTGCTCTCGGTATCAACACAATATCTTTGTTAGTAGTCAGTTTCGCAATCTAAAACGTAAGAGGTATTCATATCATGTGGGTCACAAATTGAAAGTAATAGGATATGCAAAAGACCATGCAAATAAACCATCAGAGCGACATTCCGGCCCTCCACCAACAGAAAAAGACATTCACGTTTGACCGGCTAGTAAAGAAGAACTCAAAAAAAAAAAAAAAAACTGAGGAAGGCTAAATGTGCAAGTGGAGAACTGAACGCAAAATGGCCAAACCTAGAAGATGACGCATTGCAATGGTTTCAAAGACACCAACAAAATGACACTGGAATTAATTCAAAAACGATTCAAATACACGCTCGTAGGCTAGCGCTGCTGTGGAACTTAACAGACTTTAAGGGAGGAGTTGGTTGGTGCTAAAAATTTAGGAAGCGTCATGGACTTAGCATGCGAACCAAAACCAAAATATCTCAAAAAATGCCACAATGTTACGAGGAGAAAATATTATGTTTCCATCGCTTTATCGAAAGAAAATCAGTGTGAAACTAAGACAAATAGCGAATATGGAAGAAATTCCTCTGACATTTGATTTGCCGAGTAACGTAACTGTTGCCATGAAAGATGCTAAAACTATAACTATAAAAACATGTGGACATAAAAAGAGATACTACACTGTTGTCTTTCATATCATGTTGACGATATTAAACTTAATCCAATGATCATTTTCAAACTCAAAACAGTGCAAAAACTGCTGAAATACCGCCAGGCGGTGATGTTCACGTATGAGACAAAGGCTGGATCGACGAGGCTGGTATGAGATTATGGATTAAAAGTGTATGGAAGAGAAGGAAGGGTGATTTATGGAAGAAGAGTTCTCTTCTTGTCCTAGATTAGTTTAGCAGTCATTTGAAAGATGTTGTGAAAGAGAAATTGAGACAAGGAAATACAGAACTTGCTGTTATTGCGGATACCTTACTTCACAATTGCAACCTCTTGATGTCTCAATAAATTAACCATTTAAAGTTTGTATGAGAGAGGAATGGAAAAAATGGATGATGATTGAAACCCAACATGAATTTAGGTCGAGGGGAGCTTTAAAAAGACCTATAATCAAATAAGTGGGCAAGTGAATAAAAGAGCTGTGGTCTACTGTGAGAGAAGACATTATTGTTAAATCTTTCACGAAGGGCAGCATAAGTGACGCTCTCGATGGCAGAGAAGACCACCTTATACAGGGTGAGTCACCTAACGTTACCGCTGGATATATTTCGTAAACCACATCAAATACTGACGAACCGATTCCACAGACCGAACGTGAGGAGAGGGGCTAGTGTAATTGGTTAATACAAACCATACAAAAATGCACGGAAGTATGTTTTTTAACACAAACCTACGTTTTTTTTTAAATGGAACCACGTTAGTTTTGTTAGCACATCTGAACATATAAACAAATACATAATCAGTGCCGTTTGTTGCATTGTAAAATGTTAATTACATCCGGAGATATTGTAACCTAAAGTTGACGCTTGAAACCTCCGACGTTCAGTTGCGTATTGTAACAAACACAGGCCGCGGTCGGCGAACAGCATCTGCAGGGACATGTTTACGATGACGACCGTGTTTACGAGTGTGGCTGTAGTGCACTGTTGTGGTTTGGTCTAGCTGTAGCAGTGTCCGCATGTAGCGCTTGCTGCTATTGTTATTCTGCATTCGTCTCCGCACGCAGACCAACTGTAGTACACCGTGTTACTAGACGTCTGTGATAGTGTAGTGTTGTAGGAACTGTGACCATGGTGTATTCGAACTCTGAAAAGGCGGAAATGATAGTCATCTATGGCGAGTGTCGACGAAATGCAGCTGAAGCCTGCAGGGTGTATGCAGAACGGTACCCGGACAGAGAGCATCCAACGTGCCGCACATTGCAAAACATCTACCGCCAACTGTATGCAACAGGTATGGTCGTAGCAAGCAAACGGGTCCGTAGCAGGCCCGTCACAGGAGAAGCGGGTGCAGTTGGTGTGTTAGCGGCTGTTGCCATGAACCCACACATGAGTACACGGGACATTGCGAGAGCCGGTGGACTGAGTCAAAGTAGTTCAAAAAAATGGCTCTGAGCACTATGGGACTTAACATCTATGGTCATCAGTCCCCTAGAACTTAGAACTACTTAAACCTAACTAACCTAAGGACATCACACAACACCCAGCCATCACGAGGCAGAGAAAATCCCTGACCCCGCCGGGAATCGAACCCGGGAACCCGGGCGTGGGAAGCGAGAACGCTACCGCACGACCACGAGATGCGGGCGTCAAAGTAGTGTCATGCGCATACTGCATCGTCACCGCTTTCACCCGTTTCATGTGTCGCTACATCAGCAATTACATGGTGATGACTTTAATCATCGAGTGCAATCCTGTCAATGGGCATTAACAGAGAATGCGTTGCAGTTCTACCTGTTTACCGATGAAGCGGGTATCACAAACCTCGGGGCAGTGAATCTACGAAAGATGCATCACTGGTCCGTGGACAATCCTCGTTGGCTCAGACAGGTAGAGCGACAGCGACCGTGGACTGTAAATGTATGGTACGGAATCATTGGCGACCATCTCATTGGTTCTCACTTCATTGCAGGGGCCCAAACAGCTGCAACATACATCGGGTTTCTACAGAATGATCTGCCAACGTTGCTCGAAAATGTCCCACTGGAAACGCGTCGACGTATGTGGTATCAGCATGATGGTGCACTTGCACATTCCGTAATTAATACTAGGCTGACCCTTGACAGGATGTTCGACGGGCGTTTCATAGGACGTGGAGGACGCATAAATTGCCCAGCCCGCTCTCCTGATCTTACACCTCTGGACTTCTTTGTGTGGGGTACATTAAAGGAGACTGTGTACCGTGATGTGCCTACAACCCCAGAGGATATGAAACAACGTATTGTGGCAGCCTGCGGCGACATTACACCAGATGTACTGCAGCGTGTACGACATTCATTACGCCAGAGATTGCAATTGTGTGCAGAAAATGATGGCCACCACATTGAACATCTATTGGCCTGACATGTCGGGACACACTCTATTCCACTCCGTAATTGAAAACAGAAACCACGTGTGTACGTATACCTCACCCCTCTTGGTAATGTACATGTGAGTCAGTGAAAAAGACCAATAAAAAGGTGTTAGCATGTGGACGTAATGTGCTGTTCCAGTCTCTTCTGTACCTAAGGTCCATCACCGTTCCCTTTGGATCCCTACGTAATTCGGTGCTCTCCGACACACACGATCGAACAGCGGAGGAGTGGTACTCAAGCGTCAACTTTAGGTTACAATATCTCTGGATGTAATTAACATTTTACAATGCAACAAACGGCACTGATTACATATTTGTTTATATGTTCAGATGTGCTAACAAAACTAACGTGGTTCCATTTAAAAAAAAAACGTAAGTTTGTGTTAAAAAACGTACTTCCGTGCATTTTTGTATGGTTTGTATTAACCAATTACACTAGCCCCTCTCCTCACGTTCGCTCTGTGGAATCGATTCGTCAGTATTTGATGTGGTTTACGAAATATATCCAGCGGCAATGTTAGGTGACTCACCCTGTATATGAAGAGGACAGCCGATGACTACGAAGAAGAAGAAGGTTCAGATGACGATTTTCAGGAATTTTTCGAGGTCAGTCCGGTTTTATTAACAACAAATTTTGTTTTAGGCTGGCTTCGCAATCTAGTAATAAAAATGGTAAAAATAAAAAAATGCTCAAATTTAATGTTTGGCTTACAGTCTGCAGCAAAACTGATGTCATGCTGTTCAATACACTGTCCTCAGACACCAAAAACAAAGCACCCAATACACACCCCACAGACAAAATCAAATGTGTATGAAGTCTTATGGGACTTAACTGCTAAGGTCATCAATCCATAAGCTTACACACTATTTAACCTAAATTATCCTAAGGACAAACACACACAGCCATGCCCGAGGGAGGATTCGAACCTCCGCCGGGACTAGCCGCACAGTCCATGACTGCAGCGCCTTAGAGTGCTCGGCTAATCCCGCGCAGCCCCCACAGACCATCTTACGGTGCGTGGCGGAAGGTTTTCCTGATACCATAGTCGTTTTCATTTCTATCTGTTCCATTCGTGAATGGTGCGTGGGAAGAATGGCTTTATGCAAACTTCGGTATAAGCTCTAATTTCTCTGACATTCTCTTCGTGGTTATTTCGCGGGATATATGTGGGAGGAACTGATATGTCACCCTACTCTTCTTCCAAAGTCATTTTCGCAATTTTAACAGTTAACATGAGACATCTGTTTCATAGCTACTGCCACTGGAGTTTGAGGAGCATCTTCATAACACAATTGCCCCAGTGTCTCCATAACGCGATTGCGATGACTAAACTATCCCGTGACAGAGAATATCGCTCTTAGATGTATCTTTTGTATCTCATCTGTTAATCTGGTAACAGGATTCCCAAACTGAAAAACAATAACAACAAGCAGAAAAGCTATTTTGGAACCCACTCCTTTCGTGGGTGAACTACATTTCCTTCAAGTTCTTCCAATGACTGGAAGCATCGTATCTGCTTTCCCCATAATTGATTCTACGTGGCCATTCCACTTCAATCGCTCTGGACGGCCACTCCTAGGTTTTTGACAGTTTTTCGTGTTTTTGTGAGTTTTCACCAACAGTATAATCGAATAGTAATGAACCTCTTCGCCTATTTACGCGCAGTATGTTACATTCATTTACGTTCAGCGTCAATTAACAGTACCAACATCAATAATGTATCATCAATAGGCCTTCCTGGATTTAGGAACAATTTTCTGTCATTTACATCTTCGTAAAAAATGGAAGGAAGATTCGATTTAACGCCCCCACGACATTAGAGACGGAGCACAAGCTCGGATTGTGTCAAGGATGGGGAAAGAATCGTCCGTGCCTTTTCGAAAGTACCATCCCGGCATTTGCCTAGATTGATTTAGGGAAATATTGATTTAGGTAAATCACGAAAAACCTAAATCTGGACGTCAGGACGTGGGTGTGAACCGTCGTCCTCCTGAATGCGATTCCATTGCTGACCCCTGCGCCACCTCACTCGGTACCACCTTCGTGTGGACAACATCGTCTACAGAAAACCTCTTCGGGTTTCCAACACTATCAGCTAGATCATTTATGCATTTGACAACCCCTTGTGGTACTCCAGAAATTAACTTGACCTCTGTCGATTTGAGTTAGGAATTCTCTATGTCTCATGAATTCCAGAATCCGGTATCAAATCTAGTCCAATACTCAGTAAGTTGGTATTTTCTTCACTAAACGTCATTGCGAAGCTGTATCGAATGACTTCCGGAAGTCAGGAAACATGACATCGACGTGGGCCGCTTTATTTATGGAGATCTGGATTTCATCGATGAACACTGTGAGCTGCGAGTGGCAAGACTTCTGTTAACGGAATCCATGTAGGTAATACCGTTCTCCAACAACATCATAATGTCTTACCATAAAACATATACCACAACTCTGCAAGAAATTTATGCAGCGATATATGCTAAAAATTATGGGCACTAATACGACCTAATAAGGATGTTAATTAATGAGAGGGCATAATCAACAGCTTCTAGTGGAAGCACTGGGTGACAAGTTGAACATCGCTAGTTTCCTTTAAATAATATGACAAAATTTATTTGCACAATACAGATGGCCAACATGTTACAAATATTCACGCGTTCCCTTCTTTTGACAATAAACCATTTACTAGCTGCAAGAATTAATTTTTTTCTATTGAAAGGTGAAACATTATGAAAAGTGTACCTACTTTGAGAATCCAAGTTTTGCATTACGTCCCAAAAGTATTACAAAAGCATTTTACTAGCTTCAGGAATTAAATCTTTTCTTACTAAAAGATTTCCTCCGCCAGAAAGCGCTGGCTCACCAGATACCCGAAGATGGTGCTCGAGTTCGTCGTGTACCAGGTATCGACCTCGCCACATGACTCGGGCGTCTTTCCGTAGTCTCTAATTGAGAACAGGAATGACCTGCACTTTTTTCCAGTCGCTTGGTAACCTTCCTATCTAAACGTATGCTGAAACACTACTGTGCTGCTTTCGATGACATTTTAAACTCTTCCCTCAATTTATTCTGAAGACATTTCATGAGTAAGTTGAAAGTTGCTTCTCATGATGGCGACTTTCAGAATTATTCTCTCTTCTGTAATGTATATCGCGTATCAGTACCACCGCACGGGCGTCATAACAAAGGAATTACAAGTTTCCGTAAGTCGCTGGTAGCGGTCGCGCAGGATTTGGTGCATCCAACCACGCGTGTCCGCTAGGGCGCACCTACAGCAGTTCTGTATTTCGTACGCCCTCTGCCGCACCCATATACACTGAAGCACCAAACAAAACGGTACAGGCATGCGCATTCAAGTACAGAGATACGTAAACAGGCAGAATACGGCGCTGCGGTCGGCAAAGCCTATATAAGAAAACGAGAGTACGGCGCAGTTGCTAGATGGGTTACTGCTGCTAGAATGGTAGGTTATCAAGATTTATGTGAGTTTGAACGTTGTAATGGTTCTTTTTTTTTTGCGTGACCATTACGGCACTCCTACCCCAGTTCTCGATACCAGTAATATCGTGCTACTTTTCTGCGAAGTAACAGACATATTTTTGTGACAATATTCACATTTGGTTTTATTAATGTATAGGTATTCCGATGTATCGATATATTACACTGATATGGTTCTTGTGTGTATTCATTTCTGTGAGTCTGTCATAATCTTTGACTTACTTGTAACCGTTTTGGCGCGCACAGAGCAGTCTTTTTTCACTTTGCAGAATTTAATTTGTTATTTCGCTTTGTAAAAGAACAGTGAAGTGGAAATTAAATATATGAAGATTGATACAAAACTGTTTTCTCGATGATGTGACAATTAAGAAGAAGTATATGTGAATTTACAAGAAGTTTAATAAAAATGTGGATCGTGAACACCAAGTCAAAAATTATTTCTACCATACCATTGTTCTGATCAGGGATGGTTTGATCATTAGGAATTTCCTGAAAAACGCATTTGTTAGGTCTTCAAATATTGCTAAAGTACAGATCTGGACCTTCTAGCAGTCAAAGTGGAATCACCCTAGAATCAACAAGTTGAACCATAACAACTTTGACGAAATCTACGTGGGAATCCATTCCAGATAAGTGCCAAAATTAATGACTTTTGTACAGTGACTTCATTATTTCCATTCTGACGATGCCATCCACAGTCAATAACTTTGTTGTTGATAAAGCGAACATATGCTGCGTAGCAACATTATTAATCTGATTTCTAACCTACTTTGCAAGTGGTGGAATTGTTAGAACGTGGTGTTACAGTCGGACCACGAGCGATGGGATAAAGCATCTCCGAGGTAACGATGAAGTGGGGGTTTTCCCGTACGAGCATTTCAGGAGCGTACCGTGAATATCAAGAATCAGGTAAAACATCAAATCTCCGACATCAGTGCGGCCGGAAAAAGATCCTGCAATAACAGGACCAACGACGACCGAAGAGAATCATTCAACGTGGCAGAAGTGCAACCGTTCCGCAAGTTGCTGCAGATTTCAATGCTGGGCCAATTACAAGTGTCAGCGTCCGAACCACTCAACGAAAGATCATCAATATGGGCTTTTGGAGCCGAAGGCCCATTCGTGTACCATGATGACTGCACGACACAAAGCTTCACGCCTCGCCTGAGCCCGTCAGCACTGACGTCTCTTTTCACATTGTATTGAGGCGATAGACGTGTACGGATATGGAGATAACCTGATGAATCCGTGGACCCTGCATGTCAGCAGGAGAATGTTCAAGATGGTGGAGGCTCTATAATTGTGTGGGGCGTATGCAGTCGGAGACATATGAGATCACTAATACATCTAGATACGACTCGGACAGATGACACTTACGTAAGCACCCTGTCTGATCACCTGCATCCGTTTGTGTCCATTGTGCATTCCGACACTCTTGGGCAATTCCGGCAGGAGAATGCGACATCCCACACGCCCAGAATTGCTACTGAGTGGCTCCAGGAACACTCTTCTGAGTTTAAACACTTCCGATAGATACCAGACTCCCCAAACACGAACATTATTGAGCATATCTGGGATATCTTGCAACGTGCTGTTCAGAAGAGATCTCCACCCGTCGTATTCTTACGGATTTCTGGACCGCCCTACAGGATTCATGATGTCACTTCCCTCCAGCACTATTTCAGACAGAGTCCATGCCACGTCGTATTGCTGCAATTCTGCGTGCTCACGAGGGCGCTACACAGTATTAGGCAGGTGTACCAGTTTCTTTGGCTCTTCAGTGTACATCATCACCCCAGCGCCCCATGCGTACAAGTCGGGAACTGCCAAATTCTTCATTAGTCCTATTACACGATACACCTAACGTTTAAGTCTGCATCAGTGTCCCGATGATACATATTTGGAACCACAGGCATCTTAACTTCGGTTACGTCGTTAACAGAAGCTATTGTTATTTAGTGCAGTTAAAACGAAATCGCATTATCGGTGCACTGAATAATGGACTGAGAGTTGTCTTTATGTCATGATTACGGGTATCAATGTCTACGTTACACAGACGTTTAGACACGGAGGACGCAATTATCTATCCAGTATTTGCCGTCACACTGTCTGAATTAGTCAGTCATTAGGAGAAGGGGGAAACGACGACGTAACACCAGGAGTAAGAATTTAGTTCTACATTGGCTGAGAAGAATCAGTGAAAACATGGACTCCCTGTTAATGAAGGTATTGAGGCCCGGCGATGCAAAGAAATTTAGGAACTTCGTCAGAATGAATGAACCTTGTCCATCGTACAAGATGGGACTGGCGCAAGTGTTACAGTAATGAGGAAAACTACACTGCTGGAAAAAAGTTAGCACACCTGGAAAGACGGCTTCTATTTTGAACCGATGACGGTATATGCCGTCAGGGGAAAAGTAAATGTTCTCAATGTCGTCCGCAAACGGTGTAGCGCCATGGCCAGAAGGCTCAATGTGGCACAAACGTGTGTAAGCAGGCAACCTTGCCATGAAGACGCACTCATGTTTCCTACAGCCAACTGAGCGAAATGATCAATTCGAAAATTTCCACATAAGTTGGACATGCTGCGTCAGTAGTGCAGCGATGCTGGTATCAATCGTCACGTGAACATTCTCATGCTTGTAGACACCCACACAGTATTGATGCCGCAGAATCGTCGTAATGCAGCAGTGGCAGGTCGTACAGCTACCACAGCACAGACAGCGGGCCTTGTGAGCCCAGACGTGTCAACATGAACTGTTGCGCGCCCCGCAATTAGCAGTCGTAATACTGGCACACACACCTCTATCCCGTCTTCCACTCACGCCAACAGCATCGACGTGCAGGGCTCGACTGGTGGCATCAGAGGATCACTTGGAAGATGGAATGGTGTGCCGTGGGCTTCGGCGATGAAATTAGATCCTGCCTGCACGTAAGTAATTGGTCGTTTGCACATGCGAGCTAGATTTGATGAGCGCTGTCTCGTAGAGTGCATTCATCAAAGAGACACTGACCCGAGTGCTATAATTTACATCTCTCGCTTATCTTTGGTGTTTCTGGAGGGGACGCTACCCAGCGCTCGGTACGTGAAGAATAATGTTAGACCCATTCTTTTGCCGTTCTTGTGTTGTTCCAACGGGATAATCAGCCCCCACATACTGCCCGTGAAAGCGTGCTGTAAAAGACGTGCAGCAACTTCCCTGGCCAGCACGTTCTCCAGACTTGTGTCCAGTCGAGCACACATGGAATATTATGGGACAAGAAGTGACTGGTACAACTCGTCAACCAAACCATTTTACGGAACTAAGTGAACTGTTGGAACAAGCGTGGTATAAAGTATCTCAAGACAATATTCCCCATCTGTAGGATCGACTGGATGCCAGAGTCAGCACCAGCATTGCCGCCTGTGGAGACTACAGCACGTACTGTTTCAGCATGGGTCGAAACCTCATACCTCAGAAACCTCTGTAGCACTGATTTGTTAATGTAATCGTTTCATGTGCTCCACAGGCACTGCTGTAGCAATAGATCCTGAGTGAATTGAAAACTTCTAAAATGGTGTCCTAACTTTTTCTGGCATTTTTTTTTTATTTTACAATGGTAAGACCTTTCTTTTTATTTTTGAGTCATCAGTCTTCTGACGTCTGACGTGGACGGCGACGAATTCCTCTCCTGTTCCAGACCCTTCGCGTCAGAGTAACACTTGCAACCTACGTCATCAATTATTTGGTGATGTATTCCAATCTATGTCTTCATCTACAGTTTTCGACCTCTAGTACCATGGAAGTCATTCGCTGACATCTTAACAGCTGTCCTGTCTTGCTGTCCCTTCGACTTATCAGTGTTTTCGACATATACCGTTCCTCTCCGGTTCTGCACAGAACCTCTTGATTCCTTATCTTATTAGCGCACCTAGTTTTCAACATTAGTCTGTAGCACCATATCTCAAATATTTAGATTCTCTTCTGCTCCGGTTTTCCAACAGTCCATGTTTAACTATTACATAGTGCTGTGCTCCAAACATACATTCTTAGAAATTTCTTCAACTTAAGGCCTATGTTAGATACTAGTAGACTTCTCTTGGTTAGGAATGCGCTTTTGCCAGTGCTAGTCTGCTTTTTATGTCCTCCTATGTCGTAGAAATCCTTAACTTCGTCTACTTCACCACCATCAATTCTGATTTCTCGCTGTTTTCATTTCTACTGCTTCTCATTACTTTCGTCTTCCTTCGATTTACTCTCAGTCCATATTATGTACTCAGTAAAATGTTCATTCTGTTCAGGGGATCATGTAATTCTTCTTCACTTTCACTCAGGATAGCAATGTCACCAGCGAATCGTATCATTGATATCCTTTCACCCTGAATTTCATTTCAACTCCTGAATCTTTCTTTTACTTCCACTATTGCTTCTTCGATATACAGATTGAGCAGTAGTGGCGAAAGACTACAATCCTTTCTTACACCCTTTTTAATTCGAGCAGTTAGTTCTTAGTCGTCCACTCTTTTATTCCTCTTGGCTCTTGTACATGTTGTATATTAACCGTGTCCCCCTATAGCTTACCCCTATTTTTTTCTGAGAATTTGAACACCTTGCACCATTTAATATTGCAGAACACTCTTGCAGGTCGACAAATCCTATGAATGTGTCTTGATTTTTCTTTACACTTGCTTCCAGTATCAACCGCAACGCCAGAATTGTCTCTCTGGTGCCTTTACGTTTCCTAACTGATTGTCATCTGACATTCTCAAGTTTCTTTTCCATTCTTCTGTATATTATCCTTGTAAGCAACTTAATGCGTGAGCTGTTGAGCCGATTGTGCGATGACTCTCGCAGGTGTCATATTTTGCAGTTTTCGGAATTATGTGGCTGATATTTTTCCGTAAGTCAGATGATACGTCACCAGACTCATACATTCTAAACACCACCTTGAATAGTCGTTTTGTTCAAAATGGTTCAAATGGTTCTGAGCACTATGGGACTTAACAAATGGTTCAAATGGCTCTGAACACTATGGGACTTAACATCTATGGTCATCAGTCCCCTAGAACTTAGAATTACTTAAACCTAACTAACCTAAGGACATCACACAACGCCCAGTCATCACGAAGCAGAGAAAATCCCTGACGCCGCCGGGAATCGAACCCGGGAACCCGGGCGCGGGAAGCGAGAACGCTACCGCACGACCATGAGATGCGGACAAGGGACTTAACATCTGAGTCCCCTAGAAGTTAGAACTACTTAAACTTAACTAACCTAAGGACATCACACACATCCATGCCCGAGGCAGGATTCGAACCTGCTACCGTACCAGTCGCGCGGTTCCGGACTGAAACGCCTAGAACCGCTCGGACACCGCGGCCGGCAGTCGTTTTGTTGCCACTTCCCCAATGATTTTACAAATTCTCATGGAATGTTATCTATGCAACGTATCAAGACTGAGTAGAACGTGTTGGGCTACAACAGCGGTATGTGGCCGAGCGATATCCTGTTGGCAAACACCCCCTGAACTGATATTCTTGAATGGCCGCCAACAGGTCGAATCGGAAGATTTGCAGTCAGGATGTGTGAGACAACCAGGACACTGCTACTGCTGTCCTACGAAATCGCACTCCAGATCATAACATCATAACTCTAGGTATAGGTCTCGCGTGTCTAGCACGCAGTCAGATTGGTTGTAAGCTTTCAACTAGCCTCCCTCTAACCAATACGCGACAGTCACCGGCACCGAGGCAGAACCAGCTTTCATCAGAAAACACAACACATTCCACTCTGCCCTCCAATGAGCTCTCACTGGACACCCCTGAAGGCGCAGATGGCGGCGGTTTGGGGTCAGTGGAATGCACGCTACAGGGCATCTGGCTCGGAGATGTCCTTGAAGTAACCGATTTGTAACAGTTCGTTGTGTCACTGTGGTGCTACCTGCTGCTCAAATGCTGCTGCAGATGCAGTACGATTCGCCAGGGCCATACGCCAAACATGATGGTTTTTAGGTTTACACAGTATAGGCTATGGAGTGTAGCGACCTGATGCTCCTTTTAGGTTCAAATCACCTGTCGAGATCGCAGTAATGTTTATTTACCGGTGTTCTGGAGATACCTTTAACATAAGCCGAAGTAAGTAAAGAAATATTATTCCTATCTCGACTGTTTCTTTCAACCTAAATGATGGTTCTCCCTCAGCCACATGGCCGTCCGGTGCCCGGTCTTCTTGCGACCGTAGATTCTCCTCAGCAGCGCTGCCAGCAATTATGTACAGAAAAGGTAGAATCAGTTGTGTGTAAAAATAACTTAGTGAACACATTCGCCGCTACTTAGTTAATATTCTGGAAACGATTGCCTTAATGTGGTTAGGGTCAAAGGATCTCGGTCATGGTATAGTCAGTTAGAGGAGGAGAAGGTTACAAAATCTACCTTTGATCACAGCATTGTGTTCCCTACTTACTTAAATTTTCTGCTTCCTCTGTGGTCGATATAATTTTTCAGAAGCACATAGGACGTTAACATCTTTCTTCCTCTTTGTAGAATTTGCTCTTCTTGTTAACATCTATTCTTAACTTTTATTATCCAGTCAACTTATACTTCTACGAAATGTCTGTAGATTCCGTTCCGAACCATTGCATTCCAAACATTTATGTCTAGAATTAGAAGAAGCATTATCGAGCAAAAATGCAAATAATGATATAGGTTAGAACATGTAGGACAAAGTGTGAACCGCATAGTGTGCTGTCGATATACATACATGTCGAAATAAATAAGAAGTAAAAAGTAATATAGCGTGGCATCATTATACTTGAGTGACTCATGACAAAGTAGTATTATGACAAATTCCCTTCTGTGCATCTGTGATAATCGTGCTTCGTATCCGGTACATCTTTCAACTTTCTTTCAATTCCTAAATGCTGTTTATGCACCGCTACGTTTTTCGTTCCCAAACCGTTCAAAATTCCAACATTTATAAGCAATCGTTACTGACAGTTAATACGATGAACCGCAGACCGCAATTCTGACGACGTATCGCTGTCGCGTGTGATAGCTGAACGAGAGTAATTTAATTAACATATCATCAGGCACGCTTGAAGAATCTGACAAATGACCTCGTGGTTTCCGCGCTGGAAATGGAATGATTAATGGCCTCCCAAAATTAAGCGACTGCAACTCTGACAGCCAGCGCAGCAGCAACTCGAGTGAGACGCCTGCGGCCTCGCCTGTCGCTAACGCATTTGGAGTACAGTTTTGATTTTGGGAGTTCACACTAGTCTCTCTCGATACTTTTTTATAATTAAAAAAACTGCAATGGAATATAAGTACAGAAAACTGCAATCAGTCACTTTTTTGGAATGCACTAATAACTTCAAAAACAGTGAGCGGTTGCAAATTCTGTATTTATAATCAATACTCAGCCATTGGTTCGTAATGAATGATCTTAATTCTAAGAAAGTTTTATCTTAAATAGATAGAACTGCGTTGCATTTATTCACATTTCATTCAGTACTGCAGCGAGCAAGTCCACTGTAGAACTCTCTTTTCAGGCACATATGTTCAAATGTTCAAATGTGTGTGAAATCTTATGGGACTTAACTGCTAAGGTCATCAGTCCCTAAGCTTACACACTACTTAACCTAAATTATCCTAAGGACAGACACACACACCCATGCCCGAGGGAGGACTCGAACCTCCGCCGGGACCAGCCGCACAGTCCATGACTGCAGCGCCCTAGACCGCTCGGCTAATCCCGCGCGGCCAGGCACATATCATTGAGGCCAGAGTGAAGACATCGCGTGCTCGGATGAGAAGGGTTGAGCGTAGATTACGGAATTTGAATAAAAACCAAGGGAGACCTCCAGAAAACGTTTGTCATAAACAGAGATTTTCTAGATGAGACAGAAAATACCTACATGCACTGCTGGTGCGCGTAACATGGGAAAATACGCGATTTCGTTACGTATACTCTTTCACTGTCAATGACATTATGTACTCCCTCCCATATAGGTCGGAGTGCGTTGGCATCGCTTCGTTACAGCATCTTCCGTACACTAGTCCGTATCTGATCCGCATCAGAGATATACGACGCTACTGAGAGGGAGTATTTGCAAGTAAAAGAAGTGAACCACAATTAAGATATTGCCCTGTTACAATTCAGCTACGAAGAGGAAGACAAACAGATTGGCTACTCAATGTATCAACTGGTTCCACGAGAGGCGACAGATCCGAATCCAGAAATATGTGTCTGGCTTTTAGCACATCGTTTCTCCTGCAGTAAACTAAGAGTGCTACATGCAGCGGCTGAGGACCATGCTTGATCTGTTGTGCGGCTTAGTGATGTCAGAGTGACTCATATAAGACGACAATTTTTTAAATTTTACTATCTTTTGGCGCAGAGGCTATTGAACTCTTAGTTTTTCAGGACTTTTTGGGAGTGTAGAGGGTAAGGGTATATTTATTAAAAACTTTATTACTATTTTTAAAGCTGTCACATCATTTATATAAAGAAGTACTGCCATATTAGAAGGCAATGGTTGATGATATCTAACTGCTGTAAAAAAAACATTTGCTAGTTTGCGTACGTCCTGCATCTAAAAGAAAATATGACTTATATAATTTTTTATTCATTTTATCGTTGTGGAGCAAGGAATTTCAAGGATGTTCCGCTGTACTTCCCTTAACTGCGTTTAGATACTTATTCGTAATATGATTTCACCATGCACCTTGCAGGCTCTTTGCTTCATTCTCTTGACGGAATATGTGAGAGTCTCGACGTTCTCTCCAGAAACAATGAAAGCAGTTGACATTCATTCATTTTCGTTTTAGCGAGTCATTAATAATGAACACTCAAAGTTCGCTCGGGTGTATATCGATGCATAGATGATGAAATCGCATTTTAGAACTTGACTGCAATCTTTGTTTTGTTTCTACATCTGCATCCTTTAGGGGTCAGGTTGCTATGTCTTTGTCCTTTATTTACCTTTTTCTTCCGCTACAGCTATTATGCATCAATAGTTTTGGTTGCCGCTCAGTTTTACGACTATTTTACACGTTTACATTTGTAAAACCAAACATGGTCACAGTCTGTAGCTGTGATAGCACAAATGATCACTGAGGGAGGGCCCGGATCTCGTGGTCGTGCGGTAGCGTTCTCGCTTCCCACGCACGGGTTCCCGGGTTCGATTCCCGGCGGGGTCAGGGATTTTCTCTGCCTCATGATGGCTGGGTGTTGTGTGCTGTCTTTAGGTTAGTTAGGTTTAAGTAGTTCTAAGTTCTAGGGGACTGATGACCATAGATGTTAAGTCCCATAGTGCTCAGAGCCATTTCTTGAACTGAGGGAGGTGTTGCACTGGCTAGAACAATGGTCTCACTTTCGGTAGGACGACGGTTAAATCCCCTCCCCACCCCCTCCATCCCCATTGCCCCAGCCCCACGCCTCCCCGAAAATCCAAATTTGTGTTTTCCGTTTCAATATTTTTGTAGGATCTAAAATTTAAAAAAACCTCTCTCACACCGGCCTGATTTAGCTTCACTGATCAGGATGGTAAAAAAACATGCGTATATTAAGGGAATTTTCATTCACAAAGCAGGCTTATCAAATTCACACAGTTCAATACTGTTCTATCCTGATTAAATTGAGCTTAACTTAAATTCCATAAGGCAGTGAAGCAATTTCGAAGTCTCGGTGCAACGAAAATTGTCAGTCGATCTCCTGAAAACATTTGTAATAATTATTAACTTTCGGTGATCACATGGGGAAGACCGGAGATCTGCTGGTAAGACCGTGTTAGCCCATTTATTGAAAGTAATAAGCTCGATATCTTGATTATACAAAACGGCAGGTTCGTCCAGTGTAAATCAGGCGTTCCCCACTGATTCCGTGCAACACAGCGTAGTAAGCAGAAACTGTCAATCATAATCAGTTAAATAATACGCGAACACACTTACTTTAGTTTAGTTCAAGTATTAAATTCCTTCTGATACATAATCTCATCAAGATGGCGACTAGCTCAACAATACATACATATACATCTTTGTTCTTTCACGGCTAATCGGCAAGACGTCCTTCATTCTTTTCGTAAGAGAAAACATAGCAGAGAAGCTATTCTATGGAGTAAATGGACGCTCCAAGGAATAATAGGGCTTGAAACTACTTTGCATTGATAATCATCGTATATTAAAGTTTAGGAATCGGTAAGATAAGAAGAGATATTTCGAGATATGTAGTGAGTTATATAATTTATAGAAAATTTCTGAAAATATCGCGCGGAGACCGCTGCAAGAGACATTACACCGTGATTTCCCTGAATAATTTATGCCAAATACTGGGACGATTCCTTTGAAAGGGCACCGTCGATTTCCTTTCTCATCCTTCCCTCATCTGAGTTTGTTCTCGATTTCTAATCACCTCGTTGTCGACGATATGTTGAAAACTAAGCTTCCTCCCTTCCTTTTCAGTAAATTAGACGTCGAAATGCAGATATCTGACCGTGACGGTCCAATAACTACGCACTCAATTTCTTGTCCAAGTACAATATGGCAACCATGAAAAATTTCACTATAACGCAAAAACAAAATATTTTCCGTTTCATCTACCACATAGAATGCAAACATCCTTGCAACAAAGCTAACATCTTTTGTTCAGATATGTTACTACTGATAATAAAAATTACTAGATAACTAAACAAGAACTCACTCAATGCAAACTGATACTGAAATCTGGAATGCCAACCCTTAATCTAAAGCAATACACATTCTTGCGTAATTTTTATCTAAAGTGATGTATTGCCTACTACCATTTACGGAAACGTTCGATGTCATTGAGCCATAAATTGAAAATGCGATACTACAACTTCCTCAAAATAACAAAAAAATCGTGATTTGGCGATATTCTCTCTGCTGGGCATGTATCAGTTTTAATTAGGAATTGTTCTGTATACGAGGATTTACTGACAGTATTGTTGTATCAGGGAGAAATATTTTTTCATCAAGAAACTACTAAAATTTATTTATTTGCGAAATGGTTTTGGATTACAATAACCACATATTTATGCCTTCGAACGTTAGCATATGAATGGCTATTAAATATGTTGTACTGCTTTCTGGAAGAAAAACTCCAGTAAGAAAAACATAGTGACAGTGGTTCTTTTCTTAATGTGCTTTCTAATTCTGTCTTGACTCTCAAATTCCAGTCTGTTGTTTAGTATTGTGCTGCCTATTGAATCACCTGCCTACTCTACATCGATAGATAATGTAATCATATTACATTCTGTTATCCTGGTTTTCGTGTGTACCATTTGTTGCTATTAGCTAAGAATACTTATTAGAGCATCACGTACAATGCTAATCACTAAAACTACAGCACAGTAAAGGCAGCCTCGATAAACCACAAATTCGCCAGAGGCCGAACTGCGAACTACGGAAACTGGTTTACAGTTACGCAATGCGGGGCGTCATTTAAAAATGTTCCACATATAAATTTTAATAGTACCAAGTGTAAGCGTTGTAGAGTGTAAGTTCAGGGTCATAATGAAAGAGTAACTCAAACAGTTTTGGATGATCACATGCGCTAGTACACAGGTTTGTCGTTCTCCGCACACACCGCATACGGAAAATTGCGTCTCCTGATTGTAAATCGTTTTCACTTCTGCAGCTTTCCAAGAGTGGATCTGTGATTTCATTTCAACGTCAGTTTCGTTTAAACGTTAACTGTGATCCCCATGTGTGCAAAAAAACCTCCGACTGGAGGAAAGCGGGGACGACCAAAAATGTCTGAAGACACCTTCACAGTCCTCAAAGTTCTGTTTGGAAAGTAAGTGTTGAACTTCAGTTGCCAAAGATGGTGATCAGACTATCCTTATCAATTTGTATAATATCAAAGAGATTCTCGAAAATTCAAATGGCTCTGCGCACTATGGGTTCAAAAATGGTTCAAATGGCTCTGAGCACTATGGGATTTAACTTCTGAGGTCATCAGTCCCCTAGAACTTAGAACTACTTAAACCTAACTAACCTAAGGACATCACACACATCCATGCCCGAGGCAGGATTCGAACCTGCGACCGTCGCGGTCGCGTGGTTCCAGACTGTAGTGCCTAGAACCGCTCGGCCACCCCGGCCGGCCGATTCTTGAAAATTAAACGTTTTCTGTTCTGTGCCCCGACTTCAAGTGTACACTCAATGATTTTTTTCGCCGAAGCCACTGCAGCACGCGTGGCTTATCAGGATATATTGCATAAATAGTTCTTTCTCCAATTAGAAAGTGAATCTGAAAAGTTTGTTTGGAAAAAAGATGGAGTCCCTTCCCAGTTGGGTCTCTGAATGAGAGTGGTTCAACGTTGAGGTCCCTGACCGTTGGATCGGACAGTACGATAGAGTTCTTTTCCGCTGGCTTCTACCTAAGCTCACGTCATGTGTTTTTTTCTTATTTTGGGGGAACGGGGATTGGCTTTACAAACTAACGCGTCTGCGTTCCGCCACTGCCTAATGGTTTGCCAGAGTTCAGACACAGAATTTTCGAGGCTATTGCTCCGTACTTGTTAAACAAAATGTGGGAAGTACTGGATCTATGCCATGTAACTAAAGGTGCACATTGAACCGTGGTAAAAATTTCTGTTTTGAAGAGCGCGCCGCAGCGCGTAATGTGAAGCAGTCGCCCTCCGTTTCTGCCGGTGGCGCCGCTGTGGAAATCGCAGCTTTTATGTCTTCCTGTTCTGGGAAAGGGGAAAGGTTGCCTGTTCACGTGCATTTAAGGGGCGCTATGAGTTGGTCAGTCGGGAGTGAGTCTGGGTGAATCTCTCGTCCCCAGCTTGCTAGTCTGTCTCTCGTCCGAATTTGTGAGGCAGTTAGTGTCTGTCTGTCGTCCGGAGTGCTAGTATGCCTTTCGTTCGGATCAACCTTTAAAGTCGGAAAAATGAGAGTCTTTCCACTCCGGCAGTAAGAAAACTAAGCTATTGGTCGCCCGGTCGGGGCTTAGTTCCTGCATCTGAGTCTGCGCGTTAGGCCGCCAGTCCGCTCGAGTTTGCTCAGTCAATGGTCATTGGTGGTTGGATCGATTGGTCGGTCGTTCGCGCACTGAGACACAAGATGACTTGTCCGCCTTGAGCGTCGGAGCGTGTGAGGTCGCCACGTGAGTCCAGTGGGCCGCGCGGTATAGCGAGGGGTAGTGGCTTCGTGGTCGACACGAGAGCAACAGGAGTCAACTCACGACATCGCTCTGGGCGGTGCGAGCTGGGACGTCGCGAGACGGGAGATCGGCGCGCCTTCCTGCGTCCGTTGAAGCGGCTGGCAGCGAACGGTTCGGGAGAGCGAATTGGGGGTGCTGCGCCAGGTCTTCTCGAGAAATCGCAGTTTATTAGAAGTTAAGTGATTGTTGACATGTTGTGTGATTTACTTTTGTTACATCCTACCTGTTTTCTTGGTCAGTCTCTCGTTCCTAGCTTGCTTGTCTGTCTCTCGTACGCATTTGTTAGGCAGTTAGTGTCTGTCTGTCGTTCGGAGCTGCCTCTATCATGTTTGTCGGATTCGGCGTGTTAACGGATTTATTGCTTGGAGTGTAACGGCCTAATTCCTGAAATATGTTTTGACCTTGCGTATCATCTTGAGAGTCGGTTTCTGTGTACTGTAGATCATGTTAACTTGTTTGGCCAACGTTGTATAATTTTATATAAGATTGCATTTCATGGGCTATTATTTAAAGGTCATTTTAGTGTATAAAGTTGCCACACATCCACCGTAAGACTTTTCTTAGAAGTTAAAATCAAGTTGTACCTTCGGTGGCAAGGTTAATTTTTTAATTTCAGTGTTTTGTACCATTTCCATCCCTCCTATGGGGTGCATAGTTTTTGTGCTTGTGTGAATTGTTAAGACTTTTAGTTTAAAGTAATCTGGTGTGTTGCAGATTTGCACCAGTGTAGTCTTTCAGAGGTTGTTGTGAGCGGTCGTAACTACGGCCGTGTCAAAAGGGAGCGCAAGGTTCTCAGCCCGAAAGCCCATACAGTCAAAAATTTGTTTCTTTCTGCCTCTGAATAAATTGTAACTTGATACTTAGAGGGTGCTTTCTGATAATAATTTTAAATCTGATTCTTTTTTAAAAAAAAGCTTTAGGCACCATTAAAGTTAATAAATTACCATTTGTTAAAAAGAAATTTGCTTATGATTTCATCAGTTACTCCCTGGCAACTACTTCCACGCTCACATAGTGTGATTAAATGTGTTAATGTTCTTGATGAATCGCTAGTAAGTAGAATAAATTCTCAAAATAATTCTTTGAAAATAAATCACGGTTCACACATATTGATCATGTGTAAGAAAAACTAGATTTATCATTAGTTTGATGTATTGCAGGGGGGGCGAGCAGGGACACCCCTGTGTGAGGTCAAGATGGCTGGTGGAGAGACGTGAAGCGTCTTCCGCACTATTAAAACGTTATTAAAGCTCAATCATTTGCTCTGTGTGTTGCCAGTTCGTTGTTCTCCCGCAGCAGCCACGGCTGATGGTTCGTTCAGCTGCGTGTTGACTCTAGCTGGCGCCTGTTTAGTCAGCTCAGCTTCCGCACGCCCTAGAGACAGCGTGAGCGATCTCGCTGCCCTGGAAGGGTGCCATCTGGCAGGCGGCCGGGGCCGGCGTGCTCAGCCCGCAAGTTTGGTCCCGCGCTGCCAGCTGGAGTGTCCCTAATTCTACAACGACCCTCGATCATCCATCAGCGACGTGTCTGTTGTCGGTAGTCATCTGGCCGGTTGATATCCTCTCTACCGGCCCGGTAGGTTTCAGAACCTGGAGGCGCCTGTGTGTTGAACAGGAACGTGGACTCCAAGAGACCTGCGCTAATGCTGGACTCCGCATTGGTGTTCAGTGCTGGCAGCTGTTTGAGATGTGGTGTTGTCGGAAGACAGTCATTCCATCAGTAGATGGTAAGCAGCGAGCAGCGTGAAGTTTATCGCGTGAAGACCGTCGACTCGAGTACACCTTTAGCTGGTTCATAGATTGTGCTGGAGCATGTAGGCCCAGTATCGTAATCAAGAATCGAGTACTATTGCTGTGAATGTCATCGATACCAATGATCAACTTATGAGAGCTGGAAAACTGGAGTATTTAAAGGAATCTAGCGAGAGGCTATGACGCGAGGCTCGATTATTAACGACCGCATGTCCTCCTTATTCTGTCATACTCACGTAAAAATCTGTTAACTGCTGTATCATGTCCTCGGTACGTCTTCCTATGTGAGAGGTATTCTTGTAATACTTCTAACGAGGTAACGAATATGCCTGAAATCTGGTTTCGCGGGACAGAGCGGATCAGGTTGTGGAAAGGGGCCAAACTGTTAGTTATACGGTTAGTTATACAAGCACACATACAACTCTATTCCTCAAACCAATGCACAGTTTTCTCTTTAAAACAACAAAGATCAATTCACGGCTGAGGGCCCAAGTAACTTCTCCAGAACAAGTTTGAATGATTGCTTTTAAAACACCAGGATTTAGAGTAACTGCTGAAGGCCTTGCTTAAGTATAATTACAATATCTTCTCGGCTAAAGGCCGAAATTTCAGATCAGCTAAGGAAATTCTTTAAAATCCAGGCATTTACAAATTCCTGCTAAAGGCCATATTAAGGAAAATTCAAATTCAGCTCAAGGCCCAATAAAAAATTTCTTTTTTTACGTAATAAAAGAAAGTCTTTAAAAGTAAGTAACAGTACAACAGAAAAACATCTTAAGAAAACTTGAAGTATCTTGTTGACTGAAGGCCCAAAGAATTACTCAGAATAATTACAGACAACCTTAAGATATATATGTACAGAACACGGCTGAAGGCCGTTTCAAGAATTCAAGATAATTATAGAGAATGCTTACAGACAAGGATTTACATATTAAAGCCACAGATTCTGAAACAAACGCAGCTGAAGGCCTAAATACATAGCAACAAGAATTTTAAATAAAAGACCACTGAAGGCCTAATCCTAAAATAGTTGACATGAAGTTCGGCTGAAGGGCATATATTACACATAAAACTGACAATATTAATACACGGCTGAAAGCCCGGCACAGTACCTGCGACCAAATAAAATGACAATCACAAACAACAAACAGTGGTGCTCAGAAATGTTCCAAGGGTCAGCCAGCGTAGGAAAATCTAAGCGCAGTTTAGGTGAGAGAGACAGCCAAGCGTAACACTAAACAATCGTGTGGCAACACGATATAGGGACGGCTGAAGAAACAACCAACAACCTAATCAATTCCCTTCCACCCGACACACTCGCTGCACTATTTCAACCGACCGACTTACTACTCCTGCGCGCGATCAGCATTGATCTGCTCAGTGGAAATCACAGAAGCTACACACTGTTCCATGTAAATGCACCTGCACAAGGACTCGAACAATCGTAAAAGCAATCACTGTGGAACAACAAGGACGAATGAATTCGATACACACAGAGTTTCCACAAGCAGTCGTCGACCAAATACACGTCGTCCGATGAGATAACCGACCGAACGACCAACCCAGGTTGTTCCCACTGAAGTTACGTGTGTCGGCAACGGTCGGGCGAGTCTTGGCTGTCCGAAGCTGACTTCAGCTCCAACCCGACTCAACTCGACATCCGTTCGGAATTCGGAGACACGGCGACCCGGGCACACTGGCTCGTACCCATCCATGGAGAGGCAACTCTTGCGCATTGGCCACGACATGTCTGCACAAGGAAAAACCGACCCACGTCCGGCACGATGAACAAGTGACGAGGCCCAGAAACGGTCAAAGACCCAATACACGTCTCCCGATGAGACGACCAAGCGAACGACCAACCCACGGTCGTCCCGCTCCAATCTCCTTCTGTCGGACAGTTCACGTGTGTCGCCAGCGGTCGGCGAGCACTGGCTGTCGACACCTCACTGGAGCCCAATCCCCCTGCTGCACTCCATTGCTGGTCCGTCCCCGACTAAACTTCAGTGCCGCTACGTCCCGACTGAGCTCCCAACTGAACTCCAGACGCACGACGACCCGGAATACTACGGGTCGCTCCAGAGATAGTACGACGGAGCACTTATCGATAAGCGCTGCTGCTGCGACTCACTTAAAAGGAAAACCAGGTGACATAACCATAAAAACAAGACGATTAGCAATAAACGGCATGAGCGCGAGCCGCGCACGGCTCAGTGCTTGTCTCCCTTTTCTTGGTTTTCTGACTCAATCTTCTTTCTACTGAACTGGAATTTCTCTGTCGGCGGAAGGCGTCGTCATGTGTCGGAGACCTGATCCACTTGCGACATACCAGTACGCTACCTGCTTCAGCCTTCGCCTTTGGCCTAATCTGATATTGCCTGTAACAATGGGAGTGAGTTTGTAATAAAAATTTCTGATTTCCTACCACTTACTAATGTATGCCATAAGAGTGCGATTTGTTGCAAACACTCCAAGTTTAGCTGCGATAATATACCATTTAAACTGGGTCATTCTTTTATGGATCCACAGTTTTACAGCTCGCGTTCGTCGGTGTATCATGACTGTCACTCGAACCGCCATGTGGGATCTCTGCGGCCCCCTGCCACCACCGCCCTGCACTGTTTCCCCCAGTTACTTTCCCTGCTCATGCGTACGGGGCTGCACTCCATGTCACGTGCGTTGAGCCAGGAAATGGGCTTCTTTACAGCAACACGGACAGACCAGTAGCAGGGCGACCATTGATGCTTGCCCTAACGAAGCAGAAGACACATTGACACTGGATACAGAAGTGCTAACAATTACTTCTTCAGACCAATCCTAGTTCCGCGTATAGAATGAACGTAT
Source organism: Schistocerca americana (assembly GCF_021461395.2). Lineage (NCBI taxonomy): Eukaryota > Metazoa > Arthropoda > Insecta > Orthoptera > Acrididae > Schistocerca > Schistocerca americana. The sequence continues at coordinate 520,682,653 of NC_060119.1, read as the reverse complement.
TCCTGCGCGCAGGCGCCGTGTAGAACCAGTTTTGTGGCATTGCATTCATCATTGCTGTAGAGGTACAGTATTTGGCGTAATTGTATAGCGTACCACTGGGTACGTAACACCGTCACACTTCTAGTTCTCATAGTCGGTAATAGGGGCAGCGCCACTGCACTTCTGAAGTGCTCGTGACGTCATATTCCAAAAAAATAATGCAAGCCCGCATGCTGCCCGAACTTTCCTGAAGAAGCATGCCACATTAGGCGTCTGATTGTTTCCAGACCAGTACGTTCTCCAGATTTTTCACCCATCGAATACTTCACTGGTTGTTGGGAAACTGACATCCCACCACTTTCCATCGATTACGATTGATAAACTATGACATACAGCGTGAGAGCTTGCCACTCTTTCTGAAACTGAATCCATGCGTCCATATAAGATTATAAATACAGTTTATGCCCTGGAATATACCGCCAGACTGTGGACATGACCCATTAACAACGTAGTCTGACGGTAATTAAGATGTTTCGGAGACAGGAAACTTTCGCTAAGAGCAACAAAAAAGAAGGGACTTAGGAGTTACTCGAAAATAACAGAGATGAAATTTAAATCGGAAAATTCACTACAAACATTGTATTAGGATGTAACGAGTTGTATCTTATGAGCTCAACTTCTGGAGGACAAATATGTTCGTCATTTGTAATTTATAGTGCTGAAGAACCTGTAAGTCTATGAGCCGGTGTGGCGCAAGCAAGCAAGTTCCAATGACTCTGTCTCTGTCGCTAGACATTAGATATGATAATTGCAAGCGCTTCTTATTTATGCTCACTTTGAATTGACAGCAAAGGAAATCGATAGGGCACGCATATATGAAACAAATCTTAAGTATCCCTATTTTGGATACTTCGTGAAATTCGTGAAGAAAGGAAAGGCTAAGCATATGAAAAATCAAATATAATGATTGAAAGAGACAACATACGAAAAGCTATCAGTCCTGGATAAATACAAAGTAGCAGATCAATTCGTATAACACCGCTATCGTCATCATAGCGCAAAGATAAATCAACTTAATGTTACTAGCTCCTGAAACATGACATTACAAGTGAGACCATATGTTCGGCTTAACATTCCCCATGGCGAACTCGAATTCGTAATTCAACGCTAAGGGGAACACAATTCTGCATAACCTTAAACACTGTATAATTTCCAACTGCGTAAAGACGACCCAAATACACGTCGCTAGCTGTGATCTTACAGTTTTCCTGATACATGTCCGCTGAAAACATCGAGGTTTAAAGCAAAAGACTAGCGTTTTGAATCACCTCCATTCGATGGGCTGCCAGGAACAAGACTGTCTTAGAACGAAAGTAACTTTCGCACGATATTTCCGTGCCAAGTAACATGGCTCTGGGACACTTCATCCATACGTAGAAAGACCTGCAACAGTATAATACAGGGGATAACTGAAAGAAATACGGAACGATACGATCGGAAATGACACTTTCGTTCAAAGACAATAATGACAATCAAATCAAACGATTTATAGCCCTCGGACATGACAAAAGACGACACATGGTTCTTAATAGGTTGTATGGCAACCACGCGTGGCAGTAGATGCTTTCTAACATTCTCCCTTGCTAGACACAAAGTTGACAGGAAGTGCACGTGGCAGGGCGTTACATTCCTCCACAAGGGCGGGGTTAATAATTACTGGATAGTCACTGGTGCATGTATATGTGTACCAATACGTCTCCCCAACGCATCCCACGCTTGCTCGACGGAATTTATGTCAGGGGTACGGGCAGACCATTCATTCACCGAATATCCTCTCGTTCCAAGGGCTCCTCCAGCACCGGTGTTGGATGCGCTCTCCCACTGTCATCGATAAAAATGAAGTCAGGGCCGCATGAAAGACGCACATGAGGAAGGAGTACAGTGTCACAATAACGTTCACTGTAGAGATGGGTCGTTCGCGAACTAACGGGTCCAAAGGAACGGTTCATCAAGATGAACGGAACGAGCGATGAACGAACGGTCTTTCACAGTTCACTTCGGTCGCGGCTTTCTACTTATGGTTCCCGGGAATGGGAAACGCTCTGTGTCGTTCCCGCAGCGGCACGTCGGCCGGTCTCGTTCCAGCCTCGGTCCTGTTCCCGTCTGTCTCGGTCTCGCTCGTCCAGACTCGTCCTTCTTCGCGTGGCCACTCGTTGCAGTACCACTGCCGACTACTCATCGTTAGTTCAGTATAGAGATGTTTGTTATGTTCGCTGCGCACGACCGTTCTACATCTGTTTCAAACATTTCTTGAACCATGAACTTCTGATTCTTTCCACATTCTATTCAGCGTCCATGGACGGTAATTTAAATGTATTTTATAATTACGTAAATTACATAAAATTACATGGTATGTAATACATACATATTTTCAGGTAACAAAACGGAATATCGGCTTACTTCACTATTTCGATAAACAGCAGAAGAAATACTTGTAAAAGGGCAAGATTTTTTTTTCTTATTACACATGTAAAGGAAGTCGGCACAGCACTCACGAGTGGCCATTTTCCGTCTTTTTTGGATCCAAGGTAAAAGAGCATGTTCATTGTTATGGAAGGCAGACCGACCTACAACCGAAAGAAGTCCGCGTTCCATAATCGAGAGTCTGGTGTGAGAGTCTGGTGTGTCAGTTTGTAAACAGAATATGATAACTTCTACAATATTATTTCAGTGGTACAGGGTGGCGCACGAAAAATCGGCCCCGAGCACTAGACTGCTCACTGTCGCCTACCAATCATCTATTGTTTCGAAGTTGTTGTTTGTATTAGCTTATTTGTTATTTTGTAAGATGGCAAGAATTATGCCCCTTACATGAAGTCATTAAAGATCACCTAACTCACGTTGAGCGAACAGTAGGGCTGAACAAAATGACTGACAAGGCACAATGCATCTTGTAGAGGGTATAGTATGGACGTACTGGAATAATTAATGTCGGGTGATGGTTTTAAAGTAATTCACACGACATGAAAACTTTGTGGAAACGAGTCGATTTACTGGACGGTAGTTTACCCCAGGGAAGTATTTAGAATTGACCGTGGCCGGATGGGGAACGGTGAAGGGAAGCAATAATAGGCAGCTTAGGGCGGCTCAAGCTCTGAGAAAGCGGTAACGCGGTGCGGCCTCCAGCCGCCTTAAGATGAGTGACAGCATGGGTGGTTGACCCTGACCCCATGTTGATGTACCGGGAAACAGACAGACAACTTTACACCTGTTGATAAATGTCCGTCATCCCGTTTTCTGTGAAACATGCGAGAAAGCCGCGCAAAGCTATGGGGGAGAGGTCAATGGAGGTCAAAATATGCGTGTTCGTGACTATAGCAACTTCACGGTGAATTCACGGTCCACAGAGTCTGAAGTAAATCAGGTGAAGAGCGACAGCATGAAATATGCTGGCCTCAGGTGGGAATGTAGGACCAAGGAATTTGAAGTACTCTCCTGGGAGTCAGAATTCCAGAAAACTTGGTGTTTGTGCAGACGCTAACCTTGATGGGTGGCCTGGGAGGAGCTATATAGCAGAAGTTGAGAAGAAGGGAAATTTTGTGGGAATTTGTTCACTTCCCAGAGCAGGCATTGGTCGGCGCTGGGAAGTGACGCATAATTAACATGACTTGCGCTGCAATTGGCATAAGTGAGTTTGCTGGAGGGGAAACCGAGGCGAAGGGCGGACAGTGAGAAGTCTCTGTAGAGGTCTTCCAGTCCCAGCTTGCCTAGAGTGCGGATGTGGCGTTCTTTACTCAGCTTGCCTGAGAAAGAGTGAGCATCTCTGCAGTTTAGGACTTTAGCAAATGGAACGATTGAGCTTGGAGATAGAAAGTTTTCGTTCAGCTATGTACTGAGCAAGATTGCTAGAAGTGAATAGACGAGTGCAGCCCTGCAGCACCACGAGGTCAGCCGATGTCCACACAACGACGCCACTCCACCACGCTGTATTCGGTGATATTGCGCCAGCTCTGGCCACTGATTAATTTGTTGGATCACGTCGGTAAAGTTTCCACGAGGGTTTCATGGGCCATGTACTGTAGAATTCTCCTCGCACTTTGCATTACGCCTGGGTCAGTTGATAGGAATTACTTTTGAGTTATCGAGCTTTACTCCACACAAACGCAATTTATTACCACTGCCTGGTAGGAGAGTCATGTAATGTGATGATTGAAAGTCATGAGTTAAAATAAATTTGTGATAATCGACTGCATCTGTTTTCAATCAAGTAGTTGAAATCCCAAGTCACTTTCTTAATTAATTTTATGTTCAACATTTGCATCAGGTGTTCAATAGCTGCATATAACATCAATGTGCACCCCTTTTTAATTAAAAGTGATCAATTCTGAATCAATTAATGTCAACACTGCCACTGCAGTTCAATCAGGAGTCACAGGACCTTATTACTTTCTTTGCATTATCCCTTATTGCGGCAGTTTTGCACTGTCTGTTGATCTGTTAGTCAATTAGCTGGGGTGAACACACGCCAAAACCAGATGAGTGACAGGTGGAGTGTTACAATTTCTTCACTGCCCAATTATTACATGTTTATCTATTCTGCTCGTAGCAGTCAACAAATCCTGCGTAATTGGCGAGTAGTCTGTTCTCTGGGTAGGTTTTTCGTGCGCCACCTCATATTATTTCACTGTGATCAGCCACATAACGCTACAGTTGGTTAAACGAGAGGTTTTGCAGAATCACGAAAATTACAAGTGTGTGAGAATTCTGTTATGAATAAAAACTCTGTACTCCAAGGCGGAGGCAAGTGCCCCTTCTTGGGCCTTCCATCTTTAGTCACCTATGCTACTAATTTTCAGTTTTTCATAAGAACCGTATACCAAGCACAAATTAACGGCGAACGAGTAAAAACGAAAGGTTCCCAATAAAGTCATATCACCAGTGAACTAGTTCCCAAGGATGAACGAGTTTGCCCATCTGTAGTTCACTGGTAAGTGTCCCGTGATGTCCAAGCGGCACTGTGCCTCGCAGCACCATAACATCTGCACCGTCAAAACGATCATGTTCCTTGGAGCATTATGCGTTCCCACTTCTTGCCACACTATCGTACGACCACGGCCACTAATCGGATTGAACCTGCTGTCGTTCGAGAAGAGCGCGGTACCACATCCCTCCTTGGCCCTGCCCCTGAGTTCAGGGCACCATCGCAAACCTCGACGCCGATGTGCGGGTGTCAACGGAAAACAACGTACTGGTCGTCAATCAAAGAGACCACAGCCATGGAGTCGCCGAGCTACTGCGAAGCTTTAGATTGCGTGCATTGCCGACCTGTTAAATGTGGGCGCCACTGCAGGTGCTGTTTGATGTGGATCCCTTCTTGCCTGTTGCACAATGTGTCGGTCACCTGCTGCTTTAGTTGGCAATCGTGGACCACCTCCTCTCTTTCGGGCTGCAGTGCTCGTTATGCAAGTTCAGTATTGCTGTGAGCAATGCCAAACTTCTGGACTACACTCGTCAAGCTTCGTCCTTTTAGTTTCCCAATGATTCTCGTCAAGTGATCCAAATTTTTTGTATATAATGCAATTTAACCACCAGCTGTTTATTTGTACCATTACTCATCTACTGATTTCTGTTATTAACCGTCATCCGAGATGTATGGTACAACAGATTAGATAAAAGCATCCCATATTCCTTTGTAGATCAACAATATCAAAATTATCCACGAATAAGGGATGATGTTAACTAATCAGTTGTACATGATGGTTAATAACCGAAACCGGTGGATGATCAGTTGGACAAATGAGGTTAAAAGGTATTTTATAAAATACTTTACGGCTGTTGAACCTCAATTTAACGGAACATTACGACCAGATTGACACACACTGCCGTTTCCCTTTCCTTCATCTGCCTCGTGCTGCGTGGCCAGCCCCATTTGGCGCTATAGTCACCCTGGCTTCACATCGTGTAACATCCAGCTTTCTGTGCAACACTGGGAGACCTCTGGCAAAATACTCCTGAACTTTCATTGATTTCCATCGAGAAGTTAATACCTTATGTTCCTTTATCTACACTCATGCCTATAAATTAAAGTTAATTGCAGAATGTGGTGCCACACAACGGGTTGGCATACTCTGCATCAGATGGTCGAGCAGCTGCTGGGGTATAGCCTCCCATTCTTGCACCAGTGCCTGTCGGAGCTCCTGAAGTGTCTTAGGGGTTTGAAGACGTGCAGCGATATGTCGACCGAGAGCATCGCAGACGTGCTCAATGGAGTTTACGTCTAGAGAACAGGCAGGCCACTCTATTCGCCTGATATTTTCTGTTTCAAGGTACTCCTCCACGATGGCGGCTCGGTGGGGCCGTGCGTTACCATCCATCAGGAAGAAGGTGGGACCCACTGCACCCCTGAAAAGGCGGACATACTGGTCCAAAATCATGTCCCGATACACCTGATCTGTTACAGTTCCTCTGTCAAAGACATGAAGGGGTGTACGTGCACCAATCATAATCCCACCCCACACCATCAAACCATGACTTCCATACAGGTCCCTTTCAAGGACATTCATATCTTGTTCATGGTACACGCCAGATGAAAACCGGAGAGAATCACTGTCCACACTATACCTGGACTAGTCCATGAACATAACCTGGGACCACTGTTCCAATGTCCATGTACTGTGTTCTTGACACCAGGCTTTACGGGCTCTCTGGTGACCAGGGGTCAGTGAATTGCACCTTGCAGGTCTCCGGGCGAATAAACCATGTCTGTTCAGTCGTCTGTATATTGTGTGTCTGGAGGCAACTGTTCCAGTGGCTGCGGTAAGGTCCCGAGCAAGGCTACCTGCAGTACTCTGTGACCGTCTGCGAGCACTGATGGTGAGATATCGGTCTTCTTGTGGTGTTGTACATTGTGGACGTCCCGTACTGTAGCACCTAGACACGTTTCCTGTCTGCTGGAATCGTTGCCATAATCTTGAGATCACACTTTGTGGCCCGCGGAGGGCCCTTGCTACGACCTGCTGTGTTTGACCAGCCTTCATTCGCCCTAGTATTTTTCGCTTCAAAACGTCATCAATATGTGATTTTTTTAGTTATTTTCTACACACAGTTACCATTAGCACGTCTGAAAACTGCACACTTATTCGCTGCACCGTACTTTGACATGCACCAACACACCTCTGCATATGTGGACTGCTGCCCGCTAGGTCTAGCGGTTCTAGGCGCTCAGTCCGGAACCGCGCGACTGCTACGGTCGCAGGTTCGAATCCTGCCTCGGGCATGGATGTGTGTGATGTCCTTAGGTTAGTTAGGTTTAAGTAGTTCTAAGTTCTAGGGGACTGATGACCACAGATGTTAAGTCCCATAGTGCTCAGAGCCATTTGAACCATTTTGCTGCCCGCTACCCTAAGGTGATTTAAATCCGAAAACCGCTCACCAGAGCGTTGTTTCACCATGTATCAGCATTATCCTTAATTTATGAGCATGAGTGTAGCTCTTCCTCAAGTATTGCAGAGCGCTGTATAATTAAGCGATCGTGACGCGATAAATTATTACAAAAACCCTGCCACCGTCTCGCTCACTTCTTTCACATTGTTCGACTTCCGCGCCATCTAATTGGGCGACGCAGTGCGCTTCTTGCTCATATGCCGCCCGCACGGCCCGTCGCTCCCATGTTGCCGCACAGTACCCCTGACCGACTAATCCAGCAGTCCCGGACAGTCCCGGATGCTGTGGCGAGGACGCTGGCCGCTCTTGCCCCCGCCCCCACTCCTTCCCCACAACTTCCGGCCGCCTGGACGGCGTCCAGGGGCGCCGCCCCCCGGATTTATTGCACTGTTGTTCAATAATTTTCCCGTCTGCTACATTATTCATAGCCGAAGGAGTGCAGCGAGGGCAGCTGGGTTTAATTTTACAGCCGGGATCCCGACCGGCTACCGCGTGGCTAAGACTGGCTTTTCTTTAAAGGCATCCAGTCCCCCATCCCCCGACCCCCGCAGCCCACGGGCGGGTACAAAGACCCCAGCGACTCGCCTGTGCTTCCTCCGCCCTTGTTCCCTGGCCATTGTTTCTGCACAGTCGCCACCGCAACCGCCTCCCTTGCGTTTCGCTTCCTGTTATTTTTTATTCCCTGAATTTAATTACTGAGAGACTGCGACGACGCGTAATTAACTAGCAAGGATGTGGCAGTGTGGCGGCCGAGAAGAGCTCTTTCAAAGTCTTTTTCGATGGACGTCCTAAATGTGAAACTGTTCAGCATTTCATAAAAGAAGGAAAAATTTCTTTGTGCGCTCTTCTGCTGGGGCTCGGAACGTAAAAAGCTAAATCCTTTTGTTAAATAGCTCCGTGAGTATGATGGCAACAGCTTGTGATGAATTAACCACAATTTATTTTCTGAGTCAGTATCATAAATTAAGATGAAGTTGCTAAAATCGTGTGTTCCACGTTCGATCTATACTAAATCTAAAATAGTGCATTTTGATACGTAGGTGTAAAGGATTGAAGCCAGATGCCTATCGAGTGCAGCGTACTGTAAAGCCGATGTTATTTTTATTAGCAAACTAGCTTTTTCCGGCCAGGAGTTGCTGTTGAAAGGCAAAGAAAGAAAAGAGAAAGCACACGTTTCTAATATTATAGGAACTGGTTATACGTCTGTATATCCTGTTCCCTCTCTCTCCCCTCCTCTCTGTCCATCACCTCCATACCCCTTTCTACATCCGTCTCCTCCTGCCTCTCCTTTTCGCTCCCTTAGTCTCTTTCTGCTCACCCCTCTATCTCGCAGTCCCCCGCCCATCTGACCTTGAGCGCTCTTTATTACAAAAATTTAGATTCAGTAGTAGTATTCTAATCATAAGCTAATTACTAGTAAATACAATTCTACTGCTTCCTAGCATCGTTTCACTATTGTATATTTTATACAGCCTTCGTTCGTCCGATCAGAGGATTGTGTAAAAATTTGAAGTAAATCAGTCAAGAACTTTTCGAGATTTTTGATTGTAATATCGCCCCTTTATCTGTTACATATTTAATTATATATAATATACATTTAAATCTAGGTTGGACATACAACGTGGTTGTTATAGGTTACAGGTTATCTGCGAGAACCGTTTCACAGATGTTGGCCACTGATGAATCGTGTACGCGTTTTGGCGTTAATCCCCTCAGCGTCAGTTAAGACCTAAAGCACCGAATCTGGTAGCCGTAATAACATCGTAAGGACGGCTGTTGGCCTTCCAAAAAAATTGTTCAAATGGCTCTGAGCACTATGGGACTTAACAGCTGAGGTCATCAGTCCCCTAGAACTTAGAACTACTTAAACCTAACTAACCTAAGGACAGCACACACAATCCATGCCCGAGGAAGGATTCGAACCTGCGACCGTAGCGGTCTCGCGGTTCCATACTGAAGCGCCTAGAACCGCTCGGCCTCACCGGCGGGCTAGGCCTTCCATTTTACTACACTTCGAAATTTCTGTCACTAGACGTCCAGTCGCAATTTACATTTCATTGAAATCGCGGTATTATGTTCTACTACAAATTCATAAGGTAAATAAAACTAGCAGAGCGTTTTCTGCTCAGATTTCCTGTGTACCAGTCCAGATCTCCTTAGAACATGCGGATTTTCCAAGAGCACCATACAGGGTATCAGCTGCACGACAATTACATTCCGTTCGCATCCTTAGTGCAAATTCAATTTCTTGTTGGTAAATTGTCTCTACCATAGAGAGTCGTCTACATATGAAGATACGCTCATGCATTATACACTGTTCAGTCACATTAATGTGAGCACCTGTCAAAAACCTGGATATGGAGCCCAAGGATAGACGCATAACTGTGTTCAACCACTGTCACTTGCAGAGTGTGGAAATCATCCAGTGAATGTCACGATAGCATTCCCAGGGCCATAACAGTCCTTCCTGCTATGTCTACCGACTCCTCGTCGCGCAAGCACCCCAGTACCTTGCTTCAGAGATCAAACACCTTTCATGCCATCATAATCGAAACACTAGGTCACTCTTATTTGGTATCCTAAATGTGCCCAATCACAAAACAAAAACTTTTGCAAACTACTTCTCTGTTGCCGCTGTCCGCCTCTGGAACAAACTGCCCCTTAGCCTGCGCAAGATTCAATCCAACCCCCTGCTGCTTTTAAGAAGAAGATAAAGCATTTCCTACTATCATAACGCTTTCCACAAAATTAATGTACAAGGCCAATCCTCTGTCAAATAACAAAGCTAGTGTCTCCTATCTTGCTCCTTTCTCTTCTTCTTTATGTATCTCTATTAGCCACACAATCATCTTTTCCTTTATATTTCCTCAGTTATGTTTCATCCTGTCTCTATTCTTCTCCTCCCTTCACCATCAGTCTGCCTCATACTCCCTGCTGCTAGCACTCCTATCTAAAATCTGTCTCTTTCATAATGTTTAATTATAACAGTACTTATCATCTACTAATATAAAGTCTATATTTATGTATTTTTCCAAGTGTGCCTTTCTAATTGTTTATTTCACTTTTTGCACTAGATGTAGTTTAACATGCCTACTAAAATATATGAATGCAAAATAAGTAGAATGCCTGGTTAGACGTAAGAGAGGATCTGATGGCCCTAATCTTGGCAGGTTAAATAAATAAATAAATATTATTCCCTCTTGGCTCTTTTACATATTGTTTATTACCCGCCTCTCCCTATAGTTTACCCCTATTTTTTATGGATTTCAAACATGTCGCCAGAGTGGTAAGTTCTACACACCGACCTAAATAGTCGTTTTGTTGCCACTTCCCCCAGCGAGCTTAGAAATTCTGATGAAATTTTATCTATCCCTTCTGCTTTATTTGATCCTAAGTCCTCCAATGTTCTCTTAAACTCCGATTCTAGTGCTGGATCCCCTATATTTTCTAAATCGACTCCTGTTTCTTCTTCTATCACATCAGGCAAATCCTCTCACTCACAGATGCCTTCAATGTACTCTTTCCACCGATCCGCTGTCCTCTACATTTAACAGTGGAATTCCCGTTGCACTCTTAATGTTACCACCCTTGCTTTTAATTTCACCGAATGTGAATCAGTCAGTCCTTCCGACAATCATTCCTTTTTCGATTTCTTCACGTTTTCATGCAGCCATTTCGTATTAGCTTCCCTGCACTTTCTATGTACGAGGGTTGCCAAGAAAGTAATGCACCGCTCTTTTTTCTTCAACAATTCTCTATTGAACATAATGAGAATTACACACACGAAAGAATGGTGTTTTCTCCACGCACCCCATTTTTCCACGAAACCTCCACCACGTTCTACGGCCTACCTCCAGCGCGAAACAAGAGCGTGTATGCCCTTTCGGTCCTGGTAGCGGAGCCAGTGCTTCGCTGTATGAATCACTTCCTCTTCGTTCTCAAAATGTCTTCCACGAATGGCATCATCCTTTAAGGCGCCAAACAAGTGGAAGTCCGAGGGGGCTAGGTCAGGGCTGTCAGGTGTGGCAGCCGTGGATGGTCTCCCCGATCGCTGCAAATTGTGGAGCTCGGCCGAACCCCCTTCTGATGACCTCACACTCCGTGCCCAGAGACTAACTGTACTTCTGTTGGCGACAGATGCTCCATAGGCTTTGCACAAGCATTTGTGAATATTTCTAAAAGTTTCTTTTTCTGCAGTGAGAAATTCAATGAAGGCACGTTGCTTGTAACGTACCTCACCTACGGACGCCATTTAGAAACTGTCCTGCAGCTACGCTATCTGTCGGAAGTGACGAAAACTTGGCGCGCTCACTCAGGAGACTTCCAATAAAATATACGTAACGCACGTATTCGTAGCGTTTTCGTCGGCTGAGAAAGAAACGCGGTGCATTACTTTTTGGGCAACCCTCGTATTTCATTCCTGTGTATTACTGAATTTCCATGAACATTTTTGTATTTCCTTCTTTCACTGATCAGTTGAAGTATTTTTTTCTGTTACCCATGGTTTCTTCGCAATTACCTTCTTTGAACCTATGTTTTCCTTTCCAGCCTCTGTGATTGCTCTTTTTAGAGATGTCCATTCCTCTGCAATGTACTGCCTTCTGAGCTACTGGCCGTTGGCAGAATGAGGGTGACTTCTTATGCCGAAAGCCTTCGGCCGCCAATGCAGATTATTAATCAAAATTTAAGCGGTGGCGGGTTTCGAACGATTTGATTACTAATCAAAGACGCTACTACTGGACAACTGTCAAATCCCAGTGTTTACTTAGTTGTGGGTATGTTGAGTAAAATTTCGTAATGATGTGAGCCTATTTTCAGTGTTTCAAGTACTGAGAAAAGCTGGTCGTGCAGGTAGAGAATGTTGTGAGCACATTATGGTTGCTGAGTGTGTCTAAGGTGACTGGAACTTTTCGGATGGAGTATGCTACGCAGTATGTCCATCGGATAAGTACTTGCAGCTTATCAGTACCCTTTAGACTTCGAAAATGGTCACTTCTTTGGTATGATAGACATAGGAGCGTCGCACAATCGACTAAGTAGCAGAAGGTGACGATTTGGACTCAGGGCAATAATGTGGCAACGAGAGTAGCCACGGGTTCTTCCAAAACAATACAGAGGGAAGATCGTAAATTTTTTCGACTTACTCTGACGGAAGACCGATGACATGACGGCACAGCTGAAATCCAAAGAGACAGCATTGGAAACATACAGTAATTCTGGAAGTTTGGTTGAGTTCTCTAGGTGCTAGCGTCGTTTACCGCTGACACTACATTACTGAGAACAGGGAATACTATAGTATAGATCATAAGTCAACTGGGACAGAGATTGGGTTTCTGCGTTGTTCAGCGATGGCACTCGTTTCTGTTTGTGGTGTACAGGTCGATGCCAACGAGTCTGTAGATGAACTGGTGAAATAGCTGTACCTCTTTAACTCCTAGAACTATGGCGCGGGCAGCTATTTGGATACGACAACTGAATAGATTTGGTGATTCTTGAAAAAGCTGTATGCTGATCAACATGTGGCAGAAACACTGATCTTTGTTGTCATACCTATGACCAACGTACCAAATTGCATATTCCAGCACTACAATGAAAGACCCAACTCTGCAGTTCATACTACAAATGTCTTGAGGAACGTACGGATCCTTGTCTGGCTCATCTGGTCCCCTTAATTTTCTCCCATAGACGGTGTCTGGAATTCATGGGAAGACGTAAATTTTGATTTAACCACCAGTTACCAATCCCCATATAAACAGTATGGGTTTTAGGCACGGCAAAATTTTCCTCTAAATGACATTCTAAGACTGTTTGCTTCCATGCCACGATGAACACATACTGATGATTATGGACAGCAAACCAGAACTGAAGGATAGTGTAATCGTTTAACATCACGTGATGAACCTCTTCAAGAAGTCTGACTGGTATCCTACTCGCGCTTCATGGTGTAATCACTTCTCAGTATTGTTCCTATATTTTGTCTTACATAACGTCCAACTAGTTGGACTGATTTATCTAAAAAGCTTGTTTTTCCTGTGTACCCGTCTTTTGAATGCCTACAAGCGCTTTGCTCTTAAATAGTTATAACCCACTACTGTGCAGTCCTCTTTGTTTTCGACTATTCGTCTCGTGCGTAGCCGTCTATATCCGATCACACAAGTCCATGGCACGATGAATTACAGCTTATTTCCATATCAAATATACATGGTGAGCACGAACTCAACAAACATAATTTCGGAGATAGTTGAAGGATATTTTCTGAGTATTTTGCTACAAGGTATCAGTGGTCTGCATTATCTCGTTACAGAATTATAATGTAATTATAGTTTATTCGGCTTATTATCTGAGTTTCCTTTGTTTCCGTGAACCTTCACAACACTGAAGAGACAGCAATATGCAACCACAAAAATGTGCATGTATTACTTAATGTACAATTAACTGAAATGATAGCATGTGAGGAGCCGCGAGTGGTAAAGACATAACACGTCACCCAGGAATGAGAGATTGGTTTTATTTAACAAATTGTGCAAACTGTTATTACTACAGCTTTTTACCCTGTGAAATTTAACAAACTCAAATGATTACAGTTATGTACGTCAACCTAATAAATCAATAATAAACATTGCCATTTCACATTTGATAAGTATTAATCTGAGATGGCCGGCCGCTGTGGCCGAGCGGTTCTAGGCGCTTCAGTCCGGAATCATACGGCTGCTGCGGTCGCACGTTCGAATCCTGCCTCGGGCGTGGATGTGTCTGATGTCCTTAGGTTAATTAGGTGTAAGTAGTTCTGAGTCTAGGGGACTGATGACCTCAGATGTTAAGTCCCATAGTTCTTAGAGCCATTTGAGCCATTAATTTGAGATTACAAAACGTGTCATTGCGTAGTGCTTCACTCAGATGATTCTATCAAAAAATAACTCCAATACAGCACAGTGTGAATTCAAGTACTACTGGAACGGGCAGTTCGGGTACACCATGCTGATAAGCGAGATATATGAATCAAACACCCATTTTCACTCATTTTTGATATGTGCTGCTTTTCTTAACTCCACTATTATCACTGTAACACAGAAAAAGTGTTGTTGACGGGTAAAACATCGGCAACAACACTTCGTTAGTTCACCCTGACAAAGGCAGCCTGTAATAGCAGCCGAAACGTTAGTAGATTTTAGTTTTTATTGCATGACGCGGTCAGATGAAATTTATTGACGTGGTGTCCGGTCGTAAAAGTATGTAATTTCTCAATTAATTTTCTCAGAAAAAATCTTTCTACTCAACTCGATCGGGAATTTTTAAATGTGGTTCTACATAGAGTATTGGATATCTTAAACAACAGTAAAGATCGTTCACTTCAGTACAAACCCACTTACTAAACACTCACTTGTCAAAATGTTCCACATACGCATTTCAGCGGTAGTCAGATATGATTATTGTAGATTTTTTTCGTTCAAGTCATGCCTTATTCTCCCAAAATATTTGGAAGTCAGTCAGACAACACGACATCTCCAGAGAAAAGGGATTTGCTAAAAGAAACTTTAGTTAAAACAGCTGAAGCAGTAGTCCACAAGAGGTGAAGAATAAAAATAACTGGCTTACTAACTAAACTAACTAACACAAATTATTGAGGACAGGAAAGTACGGAAATTAAGAGGATTACAGGCAACTCAACAGTACAGCAAGTTGCCGGCGTTAATATAGAGAAGCTGCCAAAGAAACAAAAATAATTACTTCAAAGAAATTTGTGAGAGAATTGAGGAACTCGGGACTGCAGTGAGACCATATGCTTGTTCTATGAGATTAAGAAACTGACAAGATCCTTCTAACCAAGAACATGGATTATAGAAGTCGAAGATGGAACACATCTAACCAGCATAGCACCAGCTGCTGATCGGTGGAGAACGTACTGGAACAGGTAGCACAAGGATAAAAACGGAAAGCTTTGTCGTGTAAATACTCCAGCAGAGAAGGTACTTAATATCTTAAAGGAAGAAGTCCAAAAAGCTATAGTTAAAGTGAAAAATAACAAAGCACCTGGACCTGACCTTATTACTCCGGAAATGATCAGAGCTTCGGGAGATTTTGGTTTGAACATCGTTTATTAAATATGTAAACAGCATGTGGAATAGTGGAACGTAGCTAGAAGGCAGGACCATGCCAGTAATGATTCCACTTCATAAGAAAGGAACTGCAAAGCGTTGTGAAAATTACAGAACAATTTCATTACATTCACACGCCAGCTAAATTCTTCTAAATGTCATCTCTGGAGACCTGAAAACGTACTTAGATAAAGAAATTCCACCAGAGAAACCTGGGTTTGCTTATTATAAAGGAAAACGAGAGCAAATTTTCAATGCCAGACAGCTAATTAAAAAATGTACGGAATTCAATACCCCTTTAGATCTTGGCTCTTGGTCTATAGGAAGGCTCTCGACTGCGTTCGATGGAAAGAACTGTGAAACGTACTAGTGGAAATGAGCGTTCCTTATCATGTTATTACGCTTGTCAGAAATATTACTGTGACAGTAAGGCGATAATGAGACTAGGTAAAACTACCTCTCAAGTCCTTTCGAACCATATAAAGGAGTTAGACAGTGGTGCATTCTATCGCCGGTTCTATTTAACACCTGTGGAGAGTATGTTTTAAGGAAAAGCCTTCAGGACTGGACCGGTAGCATCCAAATCGGAGGACGAAGAATCGATAACTTAAGATTTGCTGATGACATCACACAGTGCGTAGAATCAAAAGTGGAAATGAAGGACCTACGGGATAGTGTAAGAGAGAAATAAAGGAAGTTAGATTGTCAATTAATAAGAAAAATGCCTAAATCATGATCATTGACAGAGGGAGCCACTACCAGCTATCGATATACTACCCGGATATGAAGAAGTGGATCACTTTGTCTACCTGTGCTCAGTGGCTCAGAGAGAGGGAGGGTCTACATGGGACATGCGATGTAGGATTTTTCTGGGCAGGGAGGCTGCATCGAAGATGATAATTATTTTGAAAGGCCAAAAGCTGACGAGATGTACTGAATTGAGAATGCTGAACTCTCTGGTGTTCCCAGTTTCCCTTTTGTGGCGCTGAAACGTGGACAGCAACTGAAGGGGAACGCAAGAGAACTAATGGTTTTGCATGTGGACGTATAGGAGGTTGCTGAGAATGTCATGGATGGACAAATGGACCAACAAAACAATGCTTCAAGAACTAAGAATTGACAAGAGGTTGTCCAGTATCTGCTTCCAGAGAATTCTGCAGTTCTTTGATCACATAATTCGACGGCAGGCAAAGTCAAAGGGAAGACCATCGAGACGATGGATGGACCAGACACTGACTAAACATGGGGCTAGCTAGTCTTAGATGCAGAAGGGGTGGAAAAGACAGACTGTTAAGAGGCTAGTGTGATGGTACACCAAGTTTCAACTGTGAAAGACGTAGTGTTGATGATGATGATTTGAAAGATGTTACTTGTCTCATTGCTCCACCTTAAACTAATATTTTGATATATTTTTTGGTTTAGTATGTGCCTCTTTTTATTTATAATTCATCTATTAATTTATACATTCTTTGTATCTTATAAGTTTCACACACACCTAGAACGAAGACCGGAGACAATGCTGGGGAGCTGGAATAGACAAGTAAGCCTAAAGCTGCAAAGCTAGAAGAAGAAGTTTTTATTTATTTTGGTTTTATTTACAGGTGTTGGAATCATCCTACATTCACTGAAGTGCCGAAGAAATTGGTAGAGGCATTCGTATTCAGATACAGAGATATGTATACGGGCACAATACGGCGCACTGGTCTCGCATTCGGGAGGACGACGGTTCAATCCCGCGTCCGGCCATCCTGGTTTAGGTTTTCCGTGATTTCCCTAAATCACTCCAGGCAAAAGCCGGGGTGCTTCCTTTGAAAGGGCACGGCCGACTTCCTTCCCCGTCCTTCCCTAATCGGATGATACCGATGACCTCGCTGTTTGGTCTCTTCCCCCAAACAATCCAATCCAACAATACGGCGCTGAGGTCGGCAACGCCTATATAAGACAAGGGTCTGATGCAGTTGTTACATCGATTACTGCTGCTATAACGGCAAGTTATCAAGATTTAAGTGAGTTTGAACGTGGTTTTATTGTCAAAAGACGGGCGCTGGGACACAGCATACCTGACGTAGTGATGAAGGCAGGATTTTCCCATGCGATCATTTCACGAGTGTACTGTGAATATCAGTAATCACGTAAAACATCAAATCTTCTAGATCGATGCGGCTGGAAGAACATCCTGCAAGAACGGGACCAACAACCACTGAGGAGAATCGTTCAACGTGACACAGCCGGCCGGAGTGGCCGAGCGGTTAAAGGCGCTACAATCTGGAACCGCACGACCGCTACGATCGCAGGTTCGAATCCTGCCTCGGGCATGGATGTGTGTGATGTCCTTAGGTTAGTTAGGTTTAAGTAGTTCTAAGTTCTAGGGGACTTATGACCACAGCAGTTGAGTCCCATAGTGCTCAGAGCCATTTGAACCATTTCAACGTGACAGAAGTGCAACCCTTCAGCAAATTGCTGCGGATTTCAGTGCTGGGCCATCAACAAGTGTCATCATGCGAACCATTCTATGAAACATCATGTATATGCGCTTTCGGAGCAGAAGGCCCACTCGTGTACACTTGATAACTGCACGACACCAAGTTTTACGCGCTGCCTGGGCCCGTCAACACTGACAGTGGACTGTTGATGACTGGAAACATGTTTCCTGCTTGGATGAGTCTCGTTTCAAATTGTACCGAGTGGATGGACATGTACGGGTATGGAGACAACCTCATGATTCCATTAACCTTGCATGTCAGCATGGGACTGTTCAAGCTGGTGGAGGATCTGAAGTGGCGTGGTGCGTGTGCAGCTGGAGTGATATGGGACATTGATAGTCTGGATACGACTCTTACAGGTAACACATTCGTAAGCATCTTGTCTGATCACCTACATCCATTCATGTCCAATGTGCATTCTGACGGACTTGGGCAATTCCATCAGGACCCACACGTCCAGAATTGCTGCAGAGTGGCTCCAGGAATACTCTTCTGAGTTTAAACACTTCCGCTGGCTGCCAAACTCCCCAAACATGAACATTATTGAGTATATCTGGGATGCCTTGCAACGTGCTGTTCAGAAGAGATCTCCACCCCCTCGCCCTCTTACGGATTTATGGACAGCCCTGCAGAATTCATGGTGTCAGTTCCCTACAGCACTACATCAGACATTAGTCGAGCCCATGCCACGTCGTGTTCCGGCACTTCTGCGTGCTCTGGGGGCCCTACACAATATTAGGCAGGTGTACCATTTTCTTTGGCTCTTCAGTATATAATGCTGTGAATTACATGCATGGATACATAAAAACCATAGATATACATAGACAGATCACAAAAATAAATTATCAAGACAAAGGAATTTCTCCAAAAAGAGCTACACATGAGGCATTGTCACTTTGTATGATAATGAGCAGACCGGGCATTGGCACACATGGGTGACTGCTTCTTCTTAGATACATTCGCACCTGCTCTCCTGTGACGGGAACCTGAATATTGCAGCCCTACCATCAGCAGTTCTTACTCGATTAAGAGAACTTCGAACATCCCAGCCCTTGTAGCCAGCCGGAAGATGTTCGCGTGACTCCATCCAGAACTGCTGCTTGGATTTCCAAATGAAAGTCTCGCTTATCTGGAGGTATTTCCAAAGCCTTTGACGGCTGGAGGAAACTTCTCCTTGACTTCAGCCTACATTGAAGCTGATGATGGTCAGTGTCGGGTGGACTTCAACATTCTCAACCTTCAGTGGTTCTTGATCAGCAGTGGTTTCTCGACGAACACTTGGAGGTGCAATACCAGCAAGACAGCATAGCATTTCAACGGGGGATGAGGGGGGGGGGGGGGGGGTGCGTGTTTTGAGCAAGAAGAGCGTCAGGGAAAGAATTGGCCCAAATTGCTGACTCAGCATCTGACAGTCTATTCCCACAGTGTCATATTACAGCTGTGCGAGTTATATTGAAATTCACTGACGACACGTGGCCAGGTCCAACCCAGAAGGGGGGGATGGGGGGGGGGGGGGGGGAGCGCGGGGTTACACCAACGTTGCACTGACGTCAGTGTCATCAAGTGCTGTGGCCTGTGATTTGTAGTGATATGCCAGACGAGGAAATCCCGGTTCTCATGAAATTTTTTTCTCTGAATCAAAAATAAAAAACTACTGTGTACATGTTCGCAGCTGCAATATTTCCCTGGCCATGGTAAACACGTACCGCGATTTCGAAAGCATGGCGTTTTAGCACTAATCACGTGACAGCTCTTTGAACATGACCAGTCGCTGAAGTTTCGTTTGACAGACATGCTTATTCCACTTAATGTTATACACGGAGAAACATGATCGATAACCTGCCTCCATAAAGAGGCTATATAGGAGCAGAAATTACTATGAGAGCCTTGTTTTCTTCCCTATAGACCCGACATTAGCAATGTGTATATTTGAACACCTCACGCTGAGACAATGTGTAATCATACTGAGGTGACAAAAGTCATGGGATAGCACATATACACATGGCGGAAGTGTCGCGTGCATAAGGTATAATAGCGTACTGCATTGGCGGAGCTGTCATTTGTACTCTGATGGTTCATATGAAACGGTTTCCGACGTGATTGTGGCCGCCCAATGGAAATTAACAGACTTCGATCGCGGAGTGGTAGTTGGAGCTAGACGCATGAGACAGTCCATTTCGAAAATCGTTAGGGAATACAGTATTTCGAGATCCACAGTGTCAAAAGTGTGCCGAGAACAACAAATTGCAGGTATTACCTCTCACCAACCTGTCAACGTAATGGCCGAAAGCCTTCACTTAACAAGAGCAGTGGCATTTGCTTAGAGTTGTCAGTGCTAACAGACGCCACTGTTCGCTGTATACAATTGTTTGTAAGTTGTGTACAGCTATTGAGAATTTCCATGTAATAACAATTACTTTATGTACAGCTCCCACCTCTCAGATTCTTAGTAATAATAGCAGCCACTCGCGCAAACGTAACCGTAGAAGGCGGAGATTCAGTTTCAAAAACTGTTACGTACGCACCGTGGAAAATCCAAGGACTACTTAAATACTTGTGGTGGTATTGAGTTCGCTTAACAGTCTAATTCTAGCCAAAATCAGAACCCAATGCTGATGATGACCACTTCTCTTTAAATCAAGTACCACAACAGAAATAGAAAATTACAGTTTCACATAATATCATCACACACAAAAAAAACTTTTTTATACCACCACAGAACATACAGTAAATGCAATCTTTGAGAGTGTGATAATAATGCATTTTAAAAGGTAAAAAAGGCTGAACAACACACAAATATAAAAGGAGCAAATAGGAAAAACATTAACGCTTTACTCAAAACTGAGACTATATAGGAGTCTGCATTAAATAAATGCACCAGGTAAAATAAGAACAGTATTTGATGACACAACTACAAGAGGTATTAAACATGGAAAGTGATAAAAGCACCAGTTAGAAAAAAGCCTTAATAATTGAAACTACAGTTGATGTGGATTACATAAGCAGTTTCATAAAATAAAAGAACTTAATGAATAGAGGAAAATAGGAATACGTAGGAGCAGACAGTGTGGAAGTAATGAAAAACAGAGATGATTATGTGAATTTTATGAGAGGGGAAGTGTTGATCTATGTCTGGTAATTTATGATTATATCTAGACAGTGAGCTAGATGTTTGTTAATTTCGAGGGCGTCCAGCATGTTCAGTTTATGGTCTTTGTTTGCTAAATGAAGTTCATGGAGCTCTGGCTGGTAGCTATCACCCTCATTCAATACATGCTCAGCAAATACGGAGTCAGAATTCTGCAGCCTCCAGCTGCGTTCGTGTTCAGCCAACCTAGTTGACATGTCTCTGCCTGACTGAACAAAGTAAAACTTGTCACAATCAGAACAGGTGATTTTGTATACCACGTTCTTGGCTAATAACTAGATCTTCTCTTTGCTATTGAAAATACACTGGGCTATCGGGTTCTTAACATAGTAGGAAAGCCTACACTTGCAGGCTTTCAGTGCTTTGGCTACAATCTGTGATGCCTCTCCTATATGTGGTAATGTACACAATTTGTTGCAGACGGAGGAAGGGGAGGCAGATGGGGCATAGAGAGGGGGTATAATTTTCCGTTTTTGTTTCCTACGTAAGATGTGGTCAATAAACACCGGACTGTAGCCATTGACAGTGGCAATAAATTTTTTGTGTCTAACTCTGCTTTAAAATCACCTCTGGACATGGGCATAGATGTGAGACGGTGTATCACTGAGTAGAAAGCTGCATGTTTGTGAGGTATGGGGTGTTGTGAGCAACACTACTGTATCTGTAGTTGTTGTTTTCTACAAATTTTGAAATAATGTGTGTGCTCTGATGTCAGTGGCGAGATCTAAGAAGTTTATGGATTTGTTGCCAGTCTCCACTGTGAACTGAATATTTTTATGTTGACTGTTTAAGTTTTTCAAAAATGTGTTGAGTTGTCTTGTAGTACTAGTTCATATACACAGGACATCATCCACATATCTACACCAGTATTTGATATTTGCACTCAAAGTGTCTTTATCAGAAAATGTTGTTCAAAATGGTCCATAAATATTTCAGCCAACAGTGGACTAAGAGGGAAAGCCATAGATAAGCCATCTAATTGTTTATAAAGAGTTCCTTGGAACTGGAAATAGATCTGTGCCAAGCATGTGTGGGTGGCCAATCTAAACTTATTCAGTTACACAGGACTGACATTAGACTTGTACATCAGCTCTGTCAGAATATCAATGCATTCCACTACTCGTATGTTGGAAAACAAACTGCAGACATCAAATGATACTAATTTATCACTATGTGAGACAGATATACCTTTTATCTTATTTACAAGGTCCACAGAGTTTGAAATACCATGCTTTCGCTTGAATTTAGTCTTGCTCTTAATTAAGGAATCCAGTTTACTTACTAGTTTGTAAGATGGAACAGTGAATTATGATACAACTGAACGAACATCTCGTTTATGCACTTTAGGAAACCCACACATTCTAGGAGGCACTGGTTTCATATTGATGAACAGTTTTGCTTCAGAATCAGAGAATACGCTTTTGCATGAATTGATTGCATAGTTAAAATTCTCTTTGAATAATTAGTAGGGTCTTTGGGAAGCACTTGGAAGCATGTGGTATTCAGGAAATCATTAACTTTACCCACATAACCACGTTTGTTCAAAAGTATAATACTGTTGCCTTTATCAGATTTTGTGGCAATGATATCTTGTTGTAATTTCTGTTTTAAAGACTTGAGGGTGTGAAAGTCAATAGCACATGGGATGTAACACTCGAATCTGGTTTCTTTCTTTAGTACATTGGCAACTAAGTACTCGTATTTTGCAGTGGTATCTTTCATTAGAGCATTTTCAATATCTATTTTCATAACATCCAGTTTTTTTTCTCATGGAGTGTGGGGAAGAGCACATTTCAAAACTTACTCAAGCACTTTTTGTTCATCTGGCGACAGAACCAAGTTCGATGAGTTAATTATATGCTGGGAAAACTTTTCTTTACAATTTGAGGTTAGAGGTGATCTCATATTCCTAAACATCGATAATTTCGTGTTCTGCCCCAGAAATACATCATGAATAAGATAAATTTCACTTTGAAGAACTTCAGGATCAACAACGTGAAACTCACAGGGGTGTAAATACGATGTGATTGCCGTATGTACCACTTTTAGATGTGCACACACGTTGTCAAGAACACGATACTATTTCTCATTTCCTACTTTATCCACATGCATCTTGTGACGCCAATGGCTTATTTGCAGCGGCAGACGTTCTCCTTCACTTTATGGAGACGTATTTTGACGTAATTTTGCGTTACAAACACTGTTTGTTAAAACAAACGTGTTGAGTTGACTTTCTTTTTTGTCTCAGTAATCTACTATAAAAAACGGAGAATTGTGCTGTTGTGGCAAATTTTGTAATGTTAACTGAATCTTCCTTTGGTTCTTGGTAGAACAACAGTGTAATAAATGAAAAGAACTAGTTTGCTTTTGTTCTACAGTATTACTTTTATTGTGTTAACCATTTTTCGACTCACAAGGGCAACTTCAGACATCTACTGAGTATTGTCACCAAAGAGGCTACAATGTTCGTAAACAACACTGGAAGAGAAGTTACAAGTTCTCAATCAAATAGCAACATACAATAAGCAACATCTTTGTCAGAGTGGTGGTAATGCAGTATAAAAAGTAGAAAATTGAACAGAAAATAAACAAAAATAAAATTTGAGTAGGCAGGAATAAAACTTTAACACAAAATAGGAACAACTTGCCTACATAACAGTTTCTATTAACAAACAAAACTAATACAACAAAATATAATTAGTACTTGACAAGGCTACTTTAGGAGTTATAAAACATGGAGAGTGACACAAAGCAATTAAAAGAAGAAACAATTATCAGTGTAAGTACAGAATATATAAGGAACTTAAGCAATATCATTAAAATAAACAGAAATGAATAAATGCAGGAAAACGGAGAAGTGTGAGGGAACATACTGTAAATGTAATCATTAAGAGTGTGGTGGCACTGCATTTTGAAAGGTAAAAAAGGCTGTACAACACACAAATGCAAAAAGAGCAAACAGGAAAAACATTAATGTCATACTCAAAACTGTCACTATGTAACAGTTTGCATTAAGTAAATGAACCGAATAAAATAGAAACAATATTTGCTGAGATGACTACAAGAGTTATTAAACATGGAAAGTGATAGAAGTACCAGTTAGAAGAAAGCCTTAACAATTGAAAGTACAGTTTATCTGGATTACATAGACAGCTTGAATAACGTAAAAGAACTTAATGAATACAAGAAAATGGGAATATGTAGGAATAGACAGTGGAGAACTAATGAAAAATAAAGATGGTTATGTGAAGTTTAGGAGTGGGGAAGTGTTGAACTGTGTCTGGCCATTTAGGATTATGTCTGGACAGTGAGTTAAATGTTTGTTAATACCCAGGGTTTCAAGCAGGTGGACTTTATGGTCTTTGTCTGCTATGTGAAGGACTTGGGATTCTGTCTGGTAGTTGTGACCCTCACTCAGCAAATGCGGAGTCAGAGTTCTGCAACCTCCAGCTGCATTCGTGTTCAGCCAGCCTAGTTGACATGTCTCTGCCTGACTGGTCAAAGTAAAACTTGTTACAATCAGAACAAGTAATTTTGTATACCCCTCTGTTGGCTAATAACTGGATCTTTGCTACTGAAAATACACTGTGTTGACATGTCCTTAACGCAGTAGGACTCGGCTATGGTGGCAGATGACCAACGCGAGTGGCTTTGCTAACAGTACGACATCACTTGTAATGCCTCTCCTGAGCTCGTGACCATATAGGTTGGAAAACAGTGGCCTGGTCTGATGGGTTGCGATTTCAGTTGGTTAAAGCTGGTGGTAGGGTTGGAGTGTGGCGCAGACCAATGCAGGCATGGACTCAAGTTGTCAACACGGCACCATGCAGGCTAGTCGTCGCTCCATAATGATGTGGGCTGTGTTTACGTGGTTCATTGAGTGGAAATGGTTATGTTCAGCTACTTTAAGACCATTTGCAGCCATTCATGGATTTCATGTTCCCAAACAACGATGGAATTTTTATTGATGAGAATGCGCCATGTCACCGGGCGATTGCTTTTAAGAACATTTGGGACAATTCGAGGGAATGATTTGGTTACGCAGATCGCCCGACATGAATCTCATCGAAAATTTATGGGACATAATAGAGAGGTCAGTTCTTCATTTCCTCATAACACTGCACCACCAACACTTTCGCAGTTTTGACGCCTATAGAAGTAGCATGTCTCAATCTTACTGCAGCAGCCTTCCAACGACTTGCTCAGTCCATAGCACGTCACGTTACTGCAGTTAAAAAATGAAATGAAATGTCGTGTGACGAGGGCCTCCCGTCGGGTAGACCGCTCGCCTGGTGCAAGTCTTTCGATTTGACGCCACTTCGGCGACTTGCGCGTCGATGGGGATGAAATGATGATGATTAGGACAACACAACACCCAGTCCCTGAGCGGAGAAAATCTCCGCCCCAGCCGGGAATCGAACCCGGGCCCTTTGGATTGACAGTCTGTCGCGCTGACCACTCAGCTACCGGGGGCGGACACTGCAGTTAAAAATGGTTCAAAGGGCTCTGAGCACTATGGGGCTTAACATCTGAGGTCATCAGTCCCCTAGAACTTACAACTACTTAAGCCTAACTAACATAAGGACATCACATACATCCATGCCCGATGCAGGATTCGAACCTGTGACCGTAGCGGTCGCGCGGTTCCAGACTGTAGCGCCTAGAACCGCTCGGCCACACAGGCCGGTGTGTCTGCGGTATTCCGGGAGAAAGGAGGTCCGACACGATATCAGGAGGAACCTTATGACTTTTTTCCCCTCATTGTACGATGACTAAACTGCAGGACCACTATGAAACGCTATCAGCAGGGATCGCAGGCCATTCTACACCATAGCGCCGTTATAAACGTCAACTGTTCCCGCTATCTGTACGATGGCATACGTGACCTCTTGAGGTGATGTTATTCAGCGTGTTGAACAATCTAATTGCATCCGTTTATTCTCAGATCGAAGGTTCAACGCAGTGGTGACGACTGCAAAAGAGCCGTAATTGAGCCGTGTGGCTCGCCGGCGATATATACACTCCTGGAAATTGAAATAAGAACACCGTGAATTCATTGTCCCAGGAAGGGGAAACTTTATTGACACATTCCTGGGGTCAGATACATCACATGATCACACTGACAGAATCACAGGCACATAGACACAGGCAACAGAGCATGCACAATGTCGGCACTAGTACGGTGTATATCCACCTTTCGTAGCAATGCAGGCTGCTATTCTCCCATGGAGACGATCGTAGAGATGCTGAATGTAGTCCTTTGGAACGGCTTGCCATGCAATTTCCACCTGGCGCCTCAGTTGGACCAGCGTTCGTGCTGGACGTGCAGACCGCGTGAGACGACGCTTCATCCAGTCCCAAACATGCTCAATGGGGGACAGATCCGGAGATCTTGCTGGCCAGGGTAGTTGACTTACACCTTCTAGAGCACGTTGGGTGGCACGGGATACATGCGGACGTGCATTGTCCTGTTGGAACAGCAAGTTCCCTTGCCGGTCTAGGAATGGTAGAACGATGGGTTCGGTGACGGTTTGGATGTACCGTGCACTATTCAGTGTCCCCTCGACAATCACCAGTGGTGTACGGCCAGTGTAGGAGATCGCTCCCCACACCATGATGCCGGGTGTTGGCCCTGTGTGCCTCAGTCGTATGCAGTCCTGATTGTGGCGATCACCTGAACGGTGCCAAACACGCATACGACCATCATTGGCACCAAGGCAAAAGCGACTCTCATCGCTGAAGACGACACGTCTCCATTCGTCCCTCCATTCACGCCTGTCGCGACACCACTGGAGGCGGGCTGCACGATGTTGGGGCGTGAGCGGAAGACGGCCTAACGGTGCGCGGGACCGTAGCCCAGCTTCATGGAGACGGTTTCGAATGGTCCTCGCCGATACCCCAGGAGCAACAGTGTCCCTAATTTGCTAGGAAGTGGCGGTGCGGTCCCCTACGGCACTGCGTAGGATCCTACGGTCTTGGCGTGTATCCGTGCGTCGCTGCGGTCCGGTCCCAGGTCGACGGGCACGTGCACCTTCCGCCGACCACTGGCGACAACATC
The DNA here is from genome assembly GCF_021461395.2 of Schistocerca americana. Classification (NCBI taxonomy): domain Eukaryota; kingdom Metazoa; phylum Arthropoda; class Insecta; order Orthoptera; family Acrididae; genus Schistocerca; species Schistocerca americana. The sequence goes on along the minus strand of NC_060119.1, from coordinate 520,655,446 downwards.
GATGTACTGTGGAGACCTCACGCCCCACGTGTTGAGCAATTCGGCGGTACGTCCACCCGGCCTCCCGCATGCCCACTATACGCCCTCGCTCAAAGTCCGTCAACTGCACATACGGTTCACGTCCACGCTGTCGCGGCATGCTACCAGTGTTAAAGACTGCGATGGAGCTCCGTATGCCACGGCAAACTGGCTCACACTGACGGCGGCGGTGCACAAATGCTGCGCAGCTAGCGCCATTCGACGGCCAACACCGCGGTTCCTGGTGTGTCCGCTGTGCCGTGCGTGTGATCATTGCTTGTACAGCCCTCTCGCAGTGTCCGGAGCAAGTATAGTGGGTCTGACACACCGGTGTCAATGTGTTCTTTTTTCCATTTCCAGGAGTGTAGATTCGCACGTTTGTGCTATCTTCCGCCTCGCGTTAGGTCTCAGCGGCAGCCCCACCTACTGGCCGTTCTCATGCAGATGGGAGCTGTGACTCCAACACTGGTTAACAGCAGACACCTCCTACCTGCTACGATGTCTGGGCACAAGTTGGCAGCGGCTACAACGGGAACCGAAGTGATGTTCTTGCGGGGCCGCATCGCCGAGGCTAAGCTGTGTATGTGCAGCGGGGCCTACACCCTTCTTTCCTGGGAAGCGGTTAGTGCGTTCCGCCGAACTTTGCCAGTTGCCAGTGGCTGGTTCTTCTCGCAAGTGCCCGTGGTGACAGCGTAATGTTGCAGGTGTAACGTATTTCTGATACATTGGTGGTGGTGGTGGTGGTAAGTTCCTATGGGACCATACTGCTGAAGTCATCGGTCCCTAGGCTTACACGCTACTTAATCTAACTTAAGCTAAGGACAACACACACACATCCATGCCTGAGGGAGGACTCGAACCTCCAGCTGGGGGAGCCGAGCGAACCTTGGCAAGGCGCCCTTGACCACGCAGTTACTGATACATTGTCTCACCTTGTAAGCCCTTTGCATTTGGAATTTCGAATGTGGCCACATGCCGTAGCTGGCTGTCTTATTCCTGATTTAAACCGAACTCTATGTGCTAAACTACGGTCGAGAGCTGCCTGTCGTCGTCGTGTCAATTTGTTGAATTAATGGCAGCTCCTGACTGGCCTCGTTATTGCGTGGCTGCCTTATGAATGGTTTAAGTGTCTAGCAGTGCCACGGTGGGCAACACGAGTGATGGTATGTTTTGCAATTAAAGCTTCTTTCATAAAGTAATGAGTGGTTACTGCTCATGCAGATTTAATCTGCATCATGCGTGATGAGTTCTTACTAGAGCTGTGGTTGTTTTATCTCACAGTGTTGTTTTTTTATGGCAAGTGTGAATTTGAGTTTTTTAAATCTAATGTCTGCCATAAATTTTCAGAATCGGGCGTTGGGCTGTATACATACGTTGGATTACAGGTTGCTCTGGGTTCTTTCCTGTGTTTGCTGTCCCGGCCTGCCAGGTTTATTTATTCGTGCAGTTAAACCATTGCGCTGCGTTTGTGTATTCGTGTTGTTACTACCTGCTAGTTGCTTGTGTGACTGGTTGCCGCGCGGCTGCGCTCGCTAACGTTTGTGTCCGATGCCTCAGTAGATGTTGTTAGGTATCCAAAGCCTGGTAAATGTGTTGTTCTTTTATGTACGTCTCTGACTGAAACTGATGCATTCTGTTTCCGCTTGTTTATGTCCATTCTTAGTCTGTTACAGATGGATATGTGCTGCTAGTAGTCTGTTATGCGTGGCGCCGTCGCCGTATCTGGTCTGGAGACGAGAGTGATTTGGTTACCATACTGGTGGGTCCGCGGCCTAAATTTGTATGTTCTGTGATATTTTGCAGTAATTTTCTCAAAATTCAATAGTAGTCATTGAAGCCTTAAAGGGTAAATTATGTCTTAATCCCTTTGTGCATGGCTAATTCACCCGCACGTTGAATGTTTGAATAATACGGTTATTAATTGCCCTGGCCTCGAAAATCGTAAGAAATTCGTCTTATATCTTTGATAAGCTAGTGTTTAGATTCATTTAGACATGATAGGTCACAGTTAGTATTGATGGACGGTAAATCATCGAGTAGAACAGAAGTGATACCTGGCGTTCCGCAAGGTAGTGTCATAGGTCCTCTGCTGTTCCTGATTTACATAAATGATCTAGGTGATAATCTGAGCAGCCCGCATCGATTGTTTTCAGGTGACGCTGTAATTTACCGTCTAGTAAAATCATCAAACGATCAATTCCAATTACAAACTGATCTAGAGAGAATTTCTGTATGGTGCTAAAAGTGGCCGTTGGCCCTAAACAAAGTAAAGTGCGAGGTCACCCACATGGGTAGTAAAAGAAATCCGATAAATTTTGGGTATACGATAAATCGCACAAATCTAAGAGCTGTCAATTCCACTAAATACCTAGGAATTACAATTACGAGCAACTTAAACTGGAAAGACCACATAGATAATATTGTGGGGAAGGCGAAACAAAGACTACGCTTTGTTGGCAGAACAGAAGATGCGACAAACCCACTACAGAGACAGCCTACATTAGACTTGTCCGTCCTCTGCTGAAATATTGCTGGGCGGTGTGGGATCCTTACCAGGTGGGATTGACGAAGGACATCGAAAAAGTACAAAGAAGGGAAGTTCGTTTCGAGCTATCGCGCAATAGGGGTGAGCGTGTAACTGATATGATACGCGAGTTAGGGTGGCATTACCTGAAACAAAGGCGGTTTTCTTTACGGCGAGATCTATTTACGAAATTTCAATCACCAATTTTCTCTTCCGAATACGAAAATATTTTGTTGACACCCACCTCCATAGGGAGAAATGATCATCATAAAAAAATAATAGAAATCAGAGCTCGAACGGAAAGATTTAGGCGTTCCTTTTTCCCACGCACCATTTAAGAGTGAAATGGCAGAGAAGTAGAATGAAAATGGTTCCATGAACCCTCTGCCAGCACTTAAGTGTGAATTGCAGAGTAACCATGTAGATGCAGATGAATATGTAGATAGTAGTTTGCGTTTGAGATTACATGCTTCTTCTAGTATGAACGTTTGTTAATCGTTGTATTATTTATGTACTTCCACTTACGCTAAATTTTGGAGACGTTGCATTTAATTGCCTTGTAGGTGCAAAACTATTTTTAGATTCATCCTCTATAACTCAGTCATAGGCGTGAGGAAATTAGCAACTATTTGACGAGGCTGTTCAGGTTATTTAATTATTTTATTGTTCTGTCATATATTCGTTTTTAAATTTATTGAGAACTTTTATGAACTTTAATTATTTGAGACCTCTGTGGTTAAGTGCAGTCTTAGTACGATCATTATTTGCCTGTAAATTTTCTTTGTAATTTGAATTTATTATTGTCTATGAGATGCAATGTTGCATAATTTTGGGATAAAAAGACTGACTGAGTAACCGGGTTTACTTCCCTGAGGCATGATACCATCTGTTGAAATTCTCGCTGATTGCTATATGAAATCTGTGCAACTGAGTGCTTGTTAATCGAGTCGGCACGAGAGCGTTCCTGAAATGCTCACCAAACTCCATTGGCAGACGTTACAGGAAATGCGTTGTGCATCACGAAGAGATTTACTATTCAGATTTCGACAGATCACATTCCGGAAAGAGTCGGACAACATATTACGTCCCACTACATACGTCCCACTTAATGACCAGGAGGAGAAAATTCGAGAAATTAGAGCCAATACAGAAGCTTACCGACAATCATTCTTCCCATGCGCTATGCGCGAGTGGAACAGGGTTGCAGGGCTCAGTTAGTGGTTCAAAAAGTACCCTCCGCCAAACACCTGTAGGTGGCTTGCGGAATATTATATAGATGTAGATACATGCGACGTCGAGATTTGATCCATGCAGACAGCAGCTAACCCATCTTCTGACAGCGGCAGCACAGCGAAACAGAGAAAAAGTCGTTCAACATAAACTGTCAAAGTGACTGATTTATTTATTTCAAGTAACACACTGCGATGGGATATCATAGTAATGATTTTCTATTAAATACTAATACACTGTCATAATTGTTCATAGTCATTTTTACACATACTTTGTACTATGAGTGTGTGTCTGTGAGGTGACACTCGCACAGCATGTGGCAACGTGATGTGATACCCGATCCACGCATTGTTCGTATTGTACTTCACGCTGTCCACAGGGAAAAATTTTGCTGGTGGGCAACAATAAAAAAAAGAGGTACCTACCTCCTACACAAGTTCCCCGTCATCGCTGTATGAACATATCTTTTAATACTACTTTTAGCGCCGGCCGAAGTGGCCGTGCGGTTAAAGGCGTTGCAGTCTGGAACCGCAAGACCGCTACGGCCGCAGGTTCGAATCCTGCCTCGGGCATGGATGTTTGTGATAGGTTAGTTAGGTTTAACTAGTTCTAAGTTCTAGGGGACTAATGACCTCAGCAGTTGAGTCCCATAGTGCTCAGAGCCATTTGAACCATTTGAACTACTTTTAGCATCGAAAAAAAGTTAATTGAGAAACAAATGCAGCATGTACGTTTCGTATACTCTAGCGTGCACTTATTCAAAGCACACTGCAGTATTTAAAACTATTGTTATGAATAACAGCCGTTCGAATACGGTGCGCTATAGTACGTAGCTGATTTACTGAAATGCAGTATTTACTCTTCGCAGCTCCAGCGTGATACGTAACTCCTGTAGCTGCTTGCACAGCTACGGCATATAAGAAACACAGAAGCTGTAGGTAGCGGATTTCCCGGGTTGAGTGGAGATTTCACACTGATTACTAACCATTATGCAGACCACCAAAATTTCTTTTCTTCTTCTGGTTTGGCAACGTTTACAGAGTAGTGTGTGTTCAATATAATGAATAGATACAAACGGGAGATTGGAAAGACTATCGCATAAATTATATTTGTCCCAGACATTATGTGAGATCTGCCAACAGAAAGCATTGCTTGGGTATTCGATTGCATGCCCTACCTTTAATCTAGTGCGGGAGGGCCCCACATTTATAGATTAGAAACGACTGTGCCGCGTGGGATTAGCCGAGCGGTCTAATGCGCGGCAGTCATGGACTGTGTGGCTGGTCCCGGCGGAGGTTCGAGTCCTCCCTCGGGCATGAGTGTGTGTGTTTGTCCTTAGGATAATTTAGGTTAAGTAGTGTGTAAGCTCAGGGACTGATGACCTTAGCAGTTAAGTCCCATAAGATTTCACACACATTTGAACATTTGAACAAACGACTGTGATACTTCCAGACAATACTTTTACAACGTAGATGTAGCCCAACCACACAAAATAACGAAGATCATTTGCAATAGGTGGCTTTCTATCTCATTTAAATTCCCTAATCCTTACACTGTCATTGCGATCAGAGACTGGCATTACATTACAACAACCAATCCTCATGTGAGTTTTGGTATTCCATGGAAGAAAGTTGAAGTAATTCTCGCGGTAATTTTACCTTACCATCTTATACACTGAAGAGCCAAAGAAACTGGTACACCTGCCTAATATCGTGTAGGGCTCCGCGAGTACGCAGAAGTGCCGCATCACGACATGGCATCGACCTGATTAATGTCCGAAATAGTGCCGGGGGTAACTGACACCATGAATCCTGCAGGGCCGTCCATAAATTCCTAAGAGTATGAGGGGGTGGAGATCACTTCTGAACAGCACGTTGCAAGGCATCCCATGTTGTCGTTGTTGCAGTCTTCAGTCCAGACACTGGTTTGATGCAGCTCTCCATGCTGCCCTATCCTCTGCAACTTCTACATCTCCAAACAAGTACTGCAACCTACATCCTTCTGAATCTGCTTAGTGTATTCATCTCTTCGTCTCCCTCTATTATCTTTACCCTCCACGCTGCCTTCAAATACTAAATTGGCAATCCCTTGATGCCTCAGAACTTGTCCTGCCAATTGATCCCTTCTTCCAGTCAAGTTTTGCCACAAATTCCACTTCTCCCCAATTCTATTCAGTATCTCCTCATTAGTTACGCGATCTACCCATCAAATCTTCAGCATTCCTCTGCAGCACCACATTTCGAAAGATTCTATTCTCTTCTTGTCTAAACTATTGATCGTCTATGATTAACTTTCATACATGGCTGCACTCCATACACTTTCAGAAAGGACTTCCTGGTACTTAACTGTATACTTGATGTTAGCAAACTTCTCTTCTTCAGAAACGCCTTCATTGCCATAGCCAGTCTACATTTTATATCCTCTCTACTTCGCCCATCACTTGTTATTTTGCTCCGCAAATAGCAAAACTCATCAACTAGTTTCAGTGTCCCATTTCCTAACCTAATTCCTTCACCATCACCTGATTTAATTCGACTACATTCCATTATCCTCGTTTTGCTTTTCTTGATGTTCATCTTATATCCTCCTTTCAAGACACTGTCCATTCCGTTCAACTGCTCTCCATGGATTTTAATTCCTACTCCAAATTTTTCTTTTGTTTCCTTTACTGCTTGCTCAATATATAGATTGAATAACATCGGGGATAGGCTACAACTCTGTCTCGCTCCTTTCCCAACCACTGCTCCCTTTCATACCCCTTGACTCTTATAACTGCCATCTGGTTTCTGTACAAATTGTAAATAGCTTCTCGCTCCCTGTATTTGACACCTGCCACCTTCAGAATTTGAAAGAGAGTATTCCAGTCAACATTGCCAAAAGCTCTTTCTAAGTCTACAAATGCTAGGAACGTAGATTTGCCTTTCATCAATCTAAGATAAGTCGTATGGTCAGTATTGCCTCACATGTTCCACCATTTCTAAGGAATCCAAACTGATCTTCCCTGAGGTCGGCTTCTACCGGTTTTTCCATTCGTCTGTAAAGAATTCGTGTTAGTATTTTGCAGCCGTGACATATTAAACTGATAGTTCGGTAATTTTCACATCTGTCAACACCTGCTTTCTTTGGGATTGGAATTACTACATTCTTCTACAAGTCTGAGGGTATTCCACCTGTCTCATACATCTTTCTCACCAGATGGTAGTTTTTTCAGGGCTCGGTCTCCCAAAGCTATGAGTAGTTCTAATGGAATGTTGTCTACTCTCGGGATGTTGTTTCGACTTTGGTCGATCAGTACTCTTTCATACTCTTCACGCAGTATCGTATCTGCCTTTTCATATTCATCTACGTCCTTTTTCATCTCCGTAATATTGCCCTCAAGTATATCGCCCTTGTATATACACTCTATATACTCCTTCCACCTTTCTGCCTTCCCTTCTTTGCTTAGAACTGGTTTTTGCGTCTGTGCTCTTGATATTCAAACAAGCGGTTCTCTTTTCTCCAAAAGTCTCTATAATTTACCTATAGGCAGTATCTATCTGACCCCTAATCATATATGCCTCTACATCCTTACATTTGCCCTTCTTAGTCATTTTGCATTTCCTGTCGATCTCATTTTTGAGACGTTTGTATTCCTTTTCGCCTGCTTCATTTACTCCATTTTTATATTTTCTCCTTTCATCAATTAAAATCAGTAACCAAAGGATTTCTACTAAACCTACTTGATCCTCTGCTTTCATCACTATTTCATCTCTCAAAAGCTACCCATCCTTCATCTACTGTATTTCTTTCCCCCGTTCTTATCAATCCTTCCCTAACGACCCTCTGAAACTCTCTACAACCTCTGGTTCTTCCACTTTATCCAGGCCCAGTCTCCCTAAACTCCTGTCTTTTTGCGGTTTCTTCTGCTTTAACCTACAGTTTATAATCAATAGACTGTGGTCGGAGTTCACTAGAAATGTCTTAAAGTTTAAAACCTGGTTCCTTAATCTCTCTCTTACCATTATATAATCTGTCTGAAACCTTCCAATGTCTCCAGGCCTCTTCCACGTATACAACCTTCCTTCATGAATTTTTAACCAAGTGTTAGCTATGATTAAGTAACGCTCTGTGCAAAATTCTGCCAGGCGGAACTTAATTATTCTCTCTCCCCTTTCATTCCTTATCCCCATTCCATATTCATCTACTACTTTTCCTTCTCTTCCTTTCCCTACAGTCGAATTCCAGTCACCCATGACTATTAAATTTTCGCCTTCCTTCACTATTTGAATAATTTCTTTTATCTCATCATACATATCTTCAATCCCTTCGTCATCTGCGGAGCTAGTTGGTATATATACTTGTACTACTGTGGTATACATGGGCTTCGTGTCGATCTTGGCTACAATAATGCGTTCACTATGCTGTTCGTAGTGGCTTACCCACGCTCCTAATTTATTAACTACTAAACCTACTCCTGCATTACCCCTATCTGATTTTGTATTTATAACCCTGTATTCACCTGACCAGAAGTCTTGTTCCTCCTGCCACCGAACTTCACTAATTCCCACTATATCTAACTTTAATCTATCCATTTCCCTTTTTAAATTTCCTAACATACTTTCCTGATTAAGGGATCTGACATTACACGCTCCGATCCGCAGAATGTCAGTTCTGTTTCTCCTGATAACGATGTCCCGCTGCCGGCCGCGGTGGTCTAGCGGTTCTGGCGCTGCAGTCCGGAACCGCGGGACTGCTACGGTCGCAGGTTCGAATCCTGCCTCGGGCATGGGTGTGTGTGATGTCCTTAGGTTAGTTAGGTTTAAGTAGTTCTAAGTTCTAGGGGACTTATGACCTAAGATGTTGAGTCCCATAGTGCTCAGAGCCATTTGAACCATTCGATGTCCCGCCGAGTAGTCCCCGCCCAGAGATCCGAATGGGGGACTATTTTACCTCCGGAATATTTAACCCAAAAGGACACCATCATCATTTACCCATACAGTAAAGCTGCATGCCCTCAGACAAAATTACGGCTGTAGTTTCCCATTTCTTTCAGCCGTTTCCAGTACCAGTACAGCAAGGCTGTTTTGGTTAGCGTTACAAGGCCAGATCAGTCAATCGTCCAGACTGTTGCCCCTGCAACTACATAAAAGGCTGCTGCCCCTCTTCAGGAACCACACGTTTGTCTTGCCTCTCAACAGATACCCCTCCTTTGTGGTTGCTAATTCGGTACAGCTATCTGTATCGTTGAGGCACGCAAGCTTCCCCACCAACGGCAAGATCCATAGTTCGTGCTCAATGACGTTCTTGACTTGGGAGTTTGGTGGCCAGCGGAATTGTTTGAACTCAGAAGATTGTTCCTGGAGCCATTCTGTAACAATTTTTGACGTGCGGGGTGTCGCATTTGCATGCTGGAATTGCCCAAGTCCGTCGAAACGCACAATGGACATGTATGGATGCAGGTGATCAGAAAGGGTGCTTACGTCCGTGTCACCTGTCAGAGTCGTATCTAGACGTGTTATGGATCCTATATCACTCCAACTGCACACGCCCCACACCACTACAGAGCCTCACCATCCTCAACAGTCCCCTGCTAACATGCAACATGGTCTCCATACCTGTACCCGTCCATCCGCTTGATTAAGTCTAAAACGAGACTGGTCCGATCATGCAACATGTTTCCAGTTATCAACAGTGTTCATGGGTCCAGGCGAGACGTGAAGCTTTGTTTCGGGCAGTCATCAAGGCTACACGAGTGGGCCTTCGGCTCCGAAAGCCCATGTTGATGATATTTCGTTGAATGGTTCTCACGCTGACACATTTGATGGCCTAGCATTGAAATATGCAGCAATTTGCTGAAGGGTTGCACTTCCGTCACGTTGAACGATTCTCTTCAATCGACGTTGGTCCCGTTCTTGCAGGATCTTTTTCAATACGTATGAGTAAGATACCACATACAGGCTTTTGTTAACTATTCATATGTGGCCCTCTCACACTAGATTAAATGTAGACTACTCTATCAGATGCCCAAGCAATGCTTTATGTTGCCAGGTCTCATGTTAATGTCCAGATCACATAAAGTTTATGTGATAGGGTTTATGTTCTCCCATATTTGGTAATTCAATCATTGAACATGCCCTACTCTGGAAACAGGGTGAAAGAAGAAGAAAAACAATTTTGATGTTCTGGATATTGCTGTTTGAATCGGTCTGAAACGTCCACTTAACATGGGCTGTCCACTGGCTACAGCTTCTGTTGTTTGGTACGAGAGGTGGTCTTTTCTCTTAGGCAACTATAGTCGATGTGAAAGTAATGTGATGTTGTTGCTGTTGCTGTGTGAGCAGCCGCACAACTGGCTTTTGGGAACCAATTCATACTACTGTGTATCACACTTGAGGGACAAGGAGTAAATACACCGACTGCATTTCTCTCACTCAGTAGTTCAGACATGCACTGTGCTGCACGATATTTGAACAGCTGTTATTTATGGCAATAGTCTTAAATACTGCAAAGTGCTCTGACTAAATTAATGATATAATACATTAAATGTAGGTACTGCACTTATTTATTAAATTAGCTGTCTTAGACGCTGTAGGTAACATTAAAAGATGTGTCTAATCTTGGAGGAGGAGCCTGTGTAACCACCCCTTATTATTAATGTCCTTAGTAAAAGTAATCCTTGTGTACAGCGTAAAGTACAACGAGAGCAATGTTGCCTTATCACTCCAGCGCATGAGTCAGATATCATATCATGCTGTCCCTTGCTGTGCATGAGTCACTTCACAGACACACATGCATCATGCAGAGTGTGTGTAATTATAGTGATGAAAAATTATGACAGAATATTACTGTTTAACAAAGGAAACATTATATTGGTATTTCACTGCAATGCATTATTTTAAACAAATGATTCGGATTCTTTGACAATTTATGTTGAATGATATCTTTCTTTGGTTCACAGCATTGTCGCTGTTGGAAGATAGAATAGTTGCTGATTGTGTGCATAAGCTGTTGCCCTTTCTTTTGTCATGCCTCTCGCTCCTTTTTGTGCAGGTAACAATGTACCGACTGGGACTAAATTCTTTGCGCAGTAATGAATATTTATGTTTAGTGATTCGTAGATTGTGAGAAATTAATGAACGAACTGCAACATGTGCACCATTTATTGCTCGATTTCACGTCATGCGTTTGACAACAATCTATATGTAACACCAACATCTATTATCCTTCTTTTCGATATACCCCACAAAAAACATAAAGGCCTTCAGCATTGTATTCACACACACACACACACACACACACACACACACACACACACACACACACACATACTACTGTATTAATGTGCCGGCCGCTGTAGCCGAGCGGTTCTGGGCGCTTTAGTTTGGGACCGCGCTGCTGCTACGGCCGCAAGTTCGAACCCTGCCTCGGGCATGGATGTGTGTGATGTCCTTAGGTTAGTTAGGTTTAAGTTGTTCCAAGCCTAGGGGACAGATGACCTCAGATGTTAAGTCCCACAGTGCTTAGAGCCATTTGAACCATATTAATGTGTTTTAGCTTGGATGCATGTGACTCTTATCCTAACTCTAGAGGACTCTTAACTGCAGTGTATAACTTGGCAGTGCGTAACGCAGCTACGTAGGTGAGTTTTGAATTTGGAGTGTTTGCCCACACATGGTACTCCCTCTAGTTCAGTTTGAGAATACCAGTTTACACATGAGAGCTGCAACATCTGCAACAACGCGATGCTTTGTGTTCAACGCCATCCATCATCATCCATACAGTTCCAACTTAGCCACATTCGATTTTTATCTGTTTCCACAACCTACAGAAACTTTCAAGGACTTCATTTCGATAGTGATGAAGTGGTATAAACAGAGGTGAAGTAGTGGCTCCGTCAATGAAGTCAGACATTCTGCAGCGACGATATCAACAAACTTCTCTCTCGATGGGAGAAATATGTTCGTTGCCGCGCGGAGTGGCAGCGCGGTTAGAGGCGCCGTGTCACTGACTGCGCGGCCTCTCATGCCGGAGGTTCGAGTCCTCCCTCTGGCATGGGTGTGTGTGTGCTGTTCTTAGCATAAGTTAGTTTAAGCAGTATGTAAGTCCAGGGACCGATGACCTCAAAAGTTTGGTTCCTTAGGAATTCACACACATTTGAACATTTGTGTTCGTCGCTAGCGTGACTATGTTGACAAACAAATGTAGAAATAAAGAATAAAGATGTAGAATATCAGTAACGTTTGAAAAGCTTTAACAGTTTTCATATAAAAAAATCGGGAGGCATTACTTTTCAGCACGCCTCATACATAGGAACAATGCTCATCAAAATTATTTTCCAAAGTATTCTGGCAAGTGAGTTCTGTAAGGGCACACCATATACTTCCTAAAAGAATCGGTACACATTGTCACACCACTTAATGGTTGAGCTAGCAAGTGTTGGGTTTGATTCCTCAGTATTCCAGTTGCTTTATACTGTAACTGTTTGTGTGCAATCTAATAGTACAAGAGGTATTTGACTGTCGAAGACTGTGCACCATTTGTTGTGTGAAAGCATTGCATTTTCAATTGTCACCGCTACACTGAACCTTCACTCTGAGGAGAAACCTATGCATTTACATGGAATAATATAGCAAATAACATCACTTCAATACATGAGGTATGCTATTGTGCTCATAGTGCACACAGTTGATGTATATCTCTGCGCTGTGGTATGGTATGGTACAGTATAAGATCCCTGCTGGTGGCGTTCCATAGTATTCCTGCGTTTTTGGCAATATATTTACAGACTGTCTTGGTATCAGGGGGTTGAATACACACATTGGTACTAGAGGGTAGAAGGCAAGGCTCTCATATTATTATTTGATCCTATGTAGCTTTTTGTGGAGGGAAGCTATCGATAATGTTTCTCTGCGTAAAACGTAAGTAGAACAAGAATAGCTGTCAGATGTCGCTCCAGCGAGCGCTCATATAACACAACACGCACGCTGGCAGCGTCTCCAAGTTCAAAAAGCTATCATTCAGCGTGTGCTAAAATTCTATGTCTGCAAAAAAAGGATCATGGCACATGGTCACCAAGGCCAGGAAAATGTATCACAGCAGCTGATACGCATCAAGTCCAGATGTATCATCACAAGAAAATAACACACTGCTCATCCCACGTTCTGTGGATATACTATCTCTGATATTTGATAGTCCGATAATAATATTTTTTTAAAATTCAGAGCAAAAACTGTATGAAATCTGGGGAGGAGGGGGCAGTAACCCACGACTAACAACTCACAGGCCACAGTGAGTGATGGCACTGACGTCAGTGTAAAGGCGGCATGACACTGGTGCGACGTGAGTGTAGTGCTGGAGTGAAGCTGTCCGACCATTCGAATACTTTTGGAATAATTTATAAAGGGTCTTCCCTTTGCACGCTACAGAAATCAGATGATCCCTACAGAATGAGAGCAAACCATAGGAAGAAGGGAAGGAGGGGGGCAGAATGAAGCCTGATTCCCACCTAACATCTTCCCCCTCCCCTTGCCCTCCCCCCCCCCCCCCTGCCTCCTCATCGCTCCCTTCAATATGATATGCCCTGCTGTAATATGACTCCAGAAAAAAGTGCTCTTGGATGGTGTGTCAGTGATTTGGACCAGTTCCCTTCCCAACCTCTGCTTATGCACATGTAGATTAACCTAGAAGCTTCGTCCAAGACAGGGTCTATTATCTACAGTAAGAGTAGCACAGAGCCAATGCTGTTGTTCTAAGAACTTGTGCTTTTGAACCATTGTTTGTCATTTCTGCTACTGTCTGTATGCTTGATGTTCGAGCAGTGTGTTCTAAAAGTGAGATGCGATCCAGGTACTTTGGTACTTTAGTGTTCCAAAATGGTTCTTTTTAAGGGGACACCTTATTTCCTTGAGGACTCTCAGTTCGTGAGCGGGAAAGCGCGAAGCTGGAATTTTAATGGACTTGGCTTTACGTACTTAGCCTCGTAGTATGTGAAAAGTTCCTTCGGAGCACTATCAAGGGTAAGTTATTCTTCTTCGAAGAGGAGCTAGTGCAAGGTCGTCTCCAGAGATACAACTTCATGTGTTTTTCTGGAGTGGTCATGATGTAAATAGTAAATAATAATGGAGCCAAAACGATTCCTTTGCCTAATCCATTTTTCTGCCTTTCCATTTACTTTACTGACCTCGAAAGTCAACAAAAAAACCTGAGATTCTGCAGCAAGGTTGACAACTGTGTGGTAAGCATGGATTCCTTCGTGACTAAGATCTTCTTTGACAGTATACGATAGCTGACTGTGCCATATGCAACACTGAGGGCAGTTAAAGCTACTCCTGTGTTTTGTTGGTTTTCATATTCATCCACAGTATGCTAAGCGAAGTTGAGAACTTACGCGACAGCAGTTATGCCTGGTGTAAAACCTGCCTATTATGGATTGACATGTTGGTCAATAGCCTATATGAGTTTGTTAAGTAGCAATCGTACAAAAATATTTTATAGATCTCAGAGGGGAGATTTTGTTCTATAGTTCCTCGTTTACCTACCGTCCTTTCTACGCTTAAGTACAGTAATTACATGAGCTTTTCCCCCTAAATTTGGGATCCTGACGTTTTTACGCAACTATTACAATTCTGTAGCACCCATTCGTTCCCGTAGTTTCCGACTTTGCTTATTTCATCCGAATCAGCAGCGTAATTTATTATTAATTACTAAGCTTTCCAATTAAGTCAAGTTAACATTTTGCATAATATCAGATGTTTCTTTATTTTTATCTGCAGCTATCTTCCATATAGGTTGCCTCGTTACAGCTTCTAGTTTTATTTTGTCATTTCTAAGAAGTTGATGGGCAGTCTGATTGATTGTTGCATCTGAGGAGATATTAGTCACTGCTGGATCTCCACTGAGCTTCTTCAGAAGTTCCCGAACCTTCTGACAGTGTCGTATCCAATTCTTGTATCAACTTTGACCAACTATCTTCCTCTTCAGGCTGTTAAAGGAGCCAAGACATGTGTTGTTTCAATGGTGTCCTCGTCCACTGGAATCGATTTGAATACATTGCCGTAATCTTGTAGCTGCGAGTTCACAGTAATTATGTAGTTGTGAGACCACATCTGAATTGAGGTCGTAGACGTAGTTTGCATGTTTTACGTGGGGAATAGACTTACTGGAATTTTTCTTAATAGCCTCGGCGAAATAGTCGTATGCTTCTGAAACGGTTTGATGTTTTGGACCATGGCATCCAGTACAGAAGAGAATTTAGGCCAAGAAGATTTTCTGAAGTTACGTCTATGGCCTAAGGGGACACATATCTATGCTTAGTGCCTGTTTTTCCGGACAACAGATCTTCGTGCCTACTAGCGCGTCGCCTCTTACAATCATTTCAGTGTGGCTGCCCATTACGTCCGAATTTCTGTGGTAACCAGGGTGTGGAAAATGCATAGGGACGCTACCTGCTTACGACAGTCTGGAGATTTCGGTCAGATGGGAAACGTATCTGGATATCCGAAGCAGTTAAGGCAACCACTCGCATTAAGCGGGAAATCCGGGTTCACATCCGGGTCCGGCATGAATTTTCACCTGTCGTCTTTGGATCTGTTTCAAAGCCAGAATGCGGCAGATGTCGTTGGTTTCTCTTAATTCATATAATTAACAGCTGCTGTTTCACATAGTGGTGTCTGTTCTGTCGGAAATGCATATATGTGACTCTATCTTCACTTCCAGATTTTCTATGCGAGTCGCATGCCCTGGGTCCTGGGATGTGCGTGCTTAGTGTCTCTGTGGGATTATTGGGTGCACACACGGCCTCAGCGTTGTGCTCTGTTATCTACTCAGCAGCTCATTCTTAGCGGAATTCGTGCCTTCTGTGTTAAGGGTCATGACAGTAAATTTGGACCTGAAAAGGGCATACTTTGGTATTTCGTTATCCTGTTGGAGCTAAGTGAAAACCTTACTTAAAATGCATTTTAAAAATGCTTCTGCATTAGAAAAGTTTTTACTGAGGTGTTAAGATCGCCTGCTCAACTGCACGTCTCCAAATTTGTGGGTGTCACCCAAATTTCATGCCGCACACTACTTTTTGTTTTAGACGTAGCCCTCTGCTGCATACTGGATGCTGTGTAACGACTCAACTACAATGGAGCAGGAGTGGCATGGCTGTAGGTAGGACGACTACTGTAACATGCAGAGACCCAGGGACGCCCACCTGCTCCCTTAACTGCCTCTCCTCTTATTTTTATTGTGGACGGTCCAACTGATTTCCATTACGTTTTTGTACTTCTCTCTTTTACTGTTCTGAATCTGCCGACTAAAAGACATTCTTTACTCTGTACCGATCTTCCCCTTCATCCGGGTGGGAGGAGTCAGATGCGGATGAGAGACATTGTCACCTCTAAGCCCTTGAAAGAGACGGAGATGTAAAGCAGGGTTTTTGGATGGGCCCTGGGAGGCACTTCGCCTGGTATGACCGACCCCCCCCACCCCCATCCCCAAACATATACTTCACGGTAAATTCTTTCTCGGCTCTGGAATCAGTATTGCCATCAGTGATTCGGTCTTACCGTTACTAAATACACTGGTGTCCAAAATTAAAGCAACAAACCGCTATTTCTCTGTCCTGCGTCTAATTCACGATATAATCATACAAACTATCAATAACCATCTTCTGCACGGAAGATGACATTCCGGTCAATTGACAACCAGGCCAACGATGTCATCAGGGCACCTATGAAACGAGGTAGTGTTTGCCTTGTATTCCCACACCCACAATCGCTGTGTACACAACCACAGACGGTGCAATATGGCATAGAGAATATGCCTTCCAGACTCCCTGCGGTGGACATTGTAATCTCCCCCTCCTTACTAACTCCATCCATTGTCCAAATTAGTCTTTTATGAAAAATTTGAGAGGAGCGAAGATCAAAATAAACTTTCTAGTTTTCTTAGCTTTTCATGTAGAGTTGGCACTATTTCTTCTTCTTTAGGGGTCTGATTCTTGAAGCTGAAATTCACATATTTTAGGTCCTCTCGGTTGAATTGAACTAAATAAATTTGAAGATTCTTGTTACAGAATTTTTGTTTTTACGTTAATATAATTTGTCGCATTTTACTACATCATACAGTCTTTTGGTTTGTCACGTTAATAAAGCCGAAATTACATTGTTCACACAAAATACAAAAATACTTCCGAACACTTCAGAGGCATGCTTACGACTCACTCACTCTGCGGAAATAACCATATTCCAAAGGTTTTACAATTTTTCATAACAAACGAATTTCTCCTACACTCCTGGAAATGGAAAAAAGAACACATTGACACCGGTGTGTCAGACCCACCATACTTGCTCCGGACACTGCGAGAGGGCTGTACAAGCATTGATCACACGCACGGCACAGCGGACACACCAGGAACCGCGGTGTTGGCCGTCGAATGGCGCTAGCTGCGCAGCATTTGTGCACCGCCGCCGTCAGTGTCAGTCAGTTTGCCGTGGCATACGGAGATCCATCGCAGTCTTTAACACTGGTAGCATGCCGCGACAGCGTGGACGTGAACCGTATGTGCAGTTGACGGACTTTGAGCGAGGGCGTATAGTGGGCATGCGGGAGGCCGGGTGGACGTACCGCCGAATTGCTCAACACGTGGGGCGTGAGGTCTCCACAGTACATCGATGTTGTCGCCAGTGGTCGGCGGAAGGTGTACGTGCCCGTCGACCTGGGACCGGACCGCAGCGACGCACGGATGCACGCCAAGACCGTAGGATCCTACGCAGTGCCGTAGGGGACCGCACCGCCACTTCCCAGCAAATTGGGGACACTGTTGCTCCTGGGGTATCGGCGAGGACCATTCGCAACCGTCTCCATGAAGCTGGGCTACGGTCCCGCACACCGTTAGGCCGTCTTCCGCTCACGCCCCAACATCGTGCAGCCCGCCTCCAGTGGTGTCGCGACAGGCGTGAATGGAGGGACGAATGGAGACGTGAGAGTCGCTTCTGCCTTGGTGCCAATGATGGTCGTATGCGTGTTTGGCGCCGTGCAGGTGAGCGCCACAATCAGGACTGCATACGACCGAGGCACACAGGGCCAACACCCGGCATCATGGTGTGGGGAGCGATCTCCTACACTGGCCGTACACCACTGGTGATCGTCGAGGGGACACTGAATAGTGCACGGTACATCCAAACCGTCATCGAACCCATCGTTCTACCATTCCTAGACCGGCAAGGGAACTTGCTGTTCCAACAGGACAATGCACGTCCGCATGTATCCCGTGCCACCAAACGTGCTCTAGAAGGTGTAAGTCAACTACCCTGGCCAGCAAGATCTCCGGATCTGTCCCCCATTGAGCATGTTTGGGACTGGATGAAGCGTCGTCTCACGCGGTCTGCACGTCCAGCACGAACGCTGGTCCAACTGAGGCGCCAGGTGGAAATGGCATGGCAAGCCGTTCCACAGGACTACATCCAGCATCTCTACGATCGTCTCCATGGGAGAGAGTGCCGACATTGTGCATGCTCTGTTGCCTGTGTCTATGTGCCTGTGGTTCTGTCAGTGTGATCATGTGATGTATCTGACCCCAGGAATGTGTCAATAAAGTTTCCCCTTCGTGGGACAATGAATTCACGGTGTTCTTATTTCAATTTCCAGGAGTGTAGTTTCTGTTACATTATTACTTTCGATTATTATTTCATAAATGAATCCAGGAATAAAAATAGTAGCCAATACAGTATTACGTAGTTAATAACAGAAATTTTAAGTGTGCCAAAAATTCGTAATTTCAAATGTTTCTAAAAAAATAATTTTAACTGTACATTCAGAACTAGTATTTGTGGTTATAACATCGAGACTAAAACATTTTACAAAGTAACTCATTTTCATAAATTTTAGCTTGAAATATAACATATCGTGTATATAATTATACGAAAGTTGTCAGAAAAGCCACTGAAATAATATTGGCCAGTCCAAAATTCGAAAACTAATACTGGTACCGACAATTACTGTTGACGAAAAGTAATCCTAGAGAAGATGTCCCATTACAAAAGACGTAGAAAGAAATGAAGCAGGACAGACGAAAACTGATTTGGCCTGATGGCTAAAAGTGAATCGTTATGTTGTTTCCCGGATGTGGTGACAGATTATAGAGACCGAAACTGTATGCCGAAGACCATAGCAGAACCGCCCACGTGTGGCTTCAGAAGAGATGACCGTTATTTGGCTGTAAGGGCACGACAATACATCCTTAGTACTGGACGGCAACTGACATGTGAGCTCGCTGCATCCACTGAACGCATTGTAGCGAGGCAAACGGTGTACAGAAAGTTACAGCAAAGTGGCCTCTATTGTCGGAGACCTGCTGCATATCTACCTCTGATGCGTCTTCACAGAAGGGAACGTCTGGATTGAAGTCATCAACATTCCACCTGGACGGTCGAATAGTGGGCCAGTGTTGTTTTCGCAGATGAGTCCCGATTTTGTCTGGAGAGAGATTTTCGATAGATTCGCATCTGGAGAGAACGAGGATCGCGATTTCGGAAACCAAACATTGTGGAAAGAGACCAATATCGAGGAGGATCCTTAATGGCATGGGCAGGGATTACGTTTACCACTCAAACCTCTCTTCGTAAAATTGTATGGTTGAATCGGCAAGCTTAACTCGTGTCGTGTATCGTGACAAGACCTTGGGACCTCATATGCGGTTGTTGCGAGGCGCGGTGGACTCAGACTTCGTACTGATGGGCGATAATGTTCGACCTCATAAAGCACGGATAGTTGACGTTTTCAAGGAAACGGTATGCACGCATGGCGTGGCTTGCTCGCGCTCTCGATTTGAATGCCATAGAGCATGCTGGGAATGCACTATGGAGACGACTTTCATCACGTCAGCATCCACCAACCGCTCTCCAAGACTTGTGAGCAGGTCTGTAGGAAGAGTCGGAGTTAT
The DNA here is from genome assembly GCF_021461395.2 of Schistocerca americana. Lineage (NCBI taxonomy): Eukaryota > Metazoa > Arthropoda > Insecta > Orthoptera > Acrididae > Schistocerca > Schistocerca americana. The sequence goes on along the minus strand of NC_060119.1, from coordinate 520,635,767 downwards.
TGCCTCAGTATGAGACTGATGACGTCGTTCACAGCATGCCCTGTCTTTGTCAGGCTTGTATTGTTGCCAAATGTGGCCATACCCCATACTGAGCGCATTAAGCACTTGTCGTAATGTGTGTGCAAGTGCGTTAAGTTTGAAAAAACAAAGAACATTTTTTGCCTACCATTATGCGTGCTGCAGTTGTTTACGTTCTGTATCCTTTACATTGTTTCTGCTTTATTATCACCTGTTTATACTTTTTGGTGGCAAAATAAACGCAGCCTTGCAAAATTTCCTTTTTTTTTTTTTTTTGCTTTAATTTTGGATACCAGTGTACTTACATCAACAGAACACGTAATTCGTGGACCTCACTAATTCTAAATGAACCACCCATAGATAGAAGGGAACTGATGACCTTGCTGTTTAGTCTCTTAGCTCCCAGCCAACCAAACAACCAACCCACTTTGCTGCTCCTACGCTCTCGTTCTAAATGAATCCACGTATCACACTCTTTGATATCCGATAGAATTTACTAATAAAGCGAACTGTTACATTCGTCATTGATATTTTGAGAATTAAGAAAAAATTACGTATTACCTTCTCTGACTGGAGTATAACAACAGATCATACAAGAAAAGCGTGTGATACTAAAAAGGAACATGTTATATGATTGATGCACAAAGTGAAATTACAAAAATGTAATGTACTGTTCGACTGCACTCCTTTCATAATTTCTTATTGCGTTACATCCCGACAGTTCTTTAATTGATATGTTTATCTTGTCCTACTTCCACTTCTTATCCTTCTTGGAGAATGATTTCATTTTTAATAATCACACTAGTCAATGTAACTTTGTTACACTGAAGATTCTTTCCCCGCCCCATCGCACGCTTCCGTATTCGAGTCTCGGCTCCTACCCAGCTGTCTGCTTGAAAACGCAAGCGAAAGTTCACCTCAGAAAATTCTTATAGTCGAGACGGCACTGCCCCGCAAATAACCCGGTCGATTTAGTAGGCTCACAACCTGTTTTACGTCTTTTTCAAAGACGTAGACGCGACGATGTTGCCGCTCCTGCAGTGGTGATGGTGTTAACGTTCAACGAGTCACATGTTGATAAACGACGAGTAAACTAAGTTACACGTAATTAGGAACACAGGGGTAACAAATTCTTCAAGCCGAGCTACAACAATGGATGAACAGCAATTTGCTCTCGGTTCACGTAGTGCCAAATGAAACGTACGAATGTTATCGACAGCGCCACCGCAGCATTAACTAAAAATACCTGAGAATATTTCGTTTCGTTTCTCAGCTGCGGGTATTAAAAATTAATTGCAGCTTCATTACTACGGCGGCCTCTTGAAAGCAATTCGTTTACGAAGAAAATGACGGCATCGGAAGTGGTCGTCTCCCATTGGGCGAGCCCGTCCGCAGACGCGGCAATTAAAGTCCCACGAGAATGAGAGGGGAGACGCCAGGGGTGGGGAGAATATTCGTCCTAATTAAGTTACGTCTCATTAAAATCCGACCAGATCTTTCGGGGCATTTGAGGAGGTTTAGACGGTGGCGATTGAATTTCTCATTATTCCCATCTGTGTACACAGCGGCAAAACTCGTTCGCCGTACACCTGCAGATCCCGCCGGAGAGGTTGGGGGAAATAAAACTCCATCCGGCGCTGATAAATAAGGTTGTGGATTGGCGAGTTTCTGGCACTATCTGAAACGCAGCTGATTTATCGTTTCATTCGGTTAATGAGATTAACAAACGTGTCGGAGCAGCACTGCGCAGGCGCAGAATCAGAGGAGGGCGTGGATATCTGACTGAGGGTGGGGGGGGGGGGGGGGAGGGGAGGCTAGTGAATGGGGAAAGAGTTTGGATGGAAGGGGGGGCCGCGGTGGAGAGGCAGGTCCAGGGCGGAGGGAAATGAGGGGAAGGTGAGCGAACAGCGCGGCCCGCAGTGAAACGAAGTTGGCGCGTTTTGGATCTACAGCCGCAGATAAGGGGATTAGAAGTACAGTGCGGCCGGGCCTCCTAATCTACTTAGCAGGGCGCGGTCAGGGCACAGTGGGGGCGATGAGTTACTGCTCCAGCGCCGCCTAAGCCGCAGCTGAACACCATTGTTTAAACTGGAGCGAGTGGCAGGCACTTGGCGTCCCAACTTGGCACCGCCTTCTCCCTTCCTCTACTGTTTCGCTTTGTCCACCTCTGCACTGCACAGTCCGTGTAATGATACATAGTCAGTGCAGTTATTCTGCAGATACGAGTACCGCGTATTCATTGCTGTTAACAGAGGAAGAATTTTGGTTTTACCTGCTGTAATGAGTGACATTATAATGGGGATAACTCTTAGGGTTGTATTCCACTCTTGCTGCTGATCAACCATAAACATAAGGAACAGAGCGGATATATTATTTAGATTGAGAAACATACACTGGTGGAAAAAAATTGCAACACCTAGAAGGAATTGTGCGAGGTAATGTCGGTAGATGTGTTCCTACGTCAGAAAAATGACGTCTACTAAAATTTGGTGCCAGTGGGACAAGAGTGGCGCTAGTAGTGTCACTATGAGGACGCAATTCAGGCAGGCTTTATAGACGCGCTGCAACGGTCGTGAAAGTTAGTTATCTTTGAGGCTGGACGTGGTGAGTTGATGTTAATGGAGAATGTGCTTAATACAAAGAAAACGCCATTATCAACAGGTCAAGGAGTTTCAACGAAATGGTGTAATAGCGCTACGAGACACTGGATATTCTTTCTATGATACTGCAGAAAGACTTGGCAGGAGTGTAGCCACTGTACACGAAAAGGAACAGTCGCAAGACGACCGCGCTCCGGACGGCCAAGTGCCACTGGTGAGACCATCGTGTTCTCTACCGCATCGTACTGCATCTTCAGTAGCAGTCTGATCAGCAATGATGATGATGTTTGGTTCGTGGGGCTCTCAACTGCGTGGTTATCAGCGCCCGTACAAATTCCCAACATTTTCTCAGTCCAGTCTCGCCACTTTTCATGAATGATGATGAAATGATGAGGACAACACAAACACCCAGTCATCTCGAGGCAGTTGAAAATCCCTGACCCCCGTGAATCGAACCCGGAACCCCGTGCTCGGGAGCAGCAATTGACACCACAGTGACACAATGAACTGTTACAAATCGGTTCGTTCAAGGAGAGCCTCGAGTCAGAGGCCCTGTAACGTGCATTCCATTGACCCTAAACACCACAATTTGCGATTTCAGTGGTGTCAAGGGAGAGTTCATTGTAGGGCAGGGTGGAGGCATGTTGTGTTTTCTGATGGAAGCTGTTTCTACCACGGTGCCAGTGATGGCCGGGTGTGCCAGTTGAGGCCCCGCAGCCAACCTGGCACAATCCACTTTATGGTCTGATGTGCAATTTCGTATGACAGCAGGGGCACTCTCTTGATTATCTCACGCACACTGACTGCAAAATCATACGTCACTCTGATGATACGACCTGCTTTTGTTGCCATTCATGAACGATATTCCACGGGGTGTTTTCCAACAGGATAACCCTCGGTAGATCACTCATAAATGCCGACGTCACAAGCTGAAGATGAAGAGATAGAGAAAGTAAATGAGAATTTTGAAAGGATAATAGAGTACGGAAAGGGAGATGAAAATATAATAGCCACGAGGGACCGAAATGCAGTTGTAGGGGAAGGAGTAGAAGAAAAGGTTACAGGAGAATATGGGCTTGGGATAAGGAATTAGAGAGGAGAGAAAATAATCGAGTTCTGCAATAAATTTCAGCTAATAATAGCGAATAATCTCTTCAAGAATCGCAAGAGGAGGTGGTATACTTGGAAAAGGCTGAGCAATACGGAAGATTTCATTTAGATTACATCGTGGTCAGACAGAGATTCTGAGAACAGATACTATACAGAAATAAGCAATAGCTCAGTACGCAGTATAGTTGAAGAGGAACGGACATCTCTAAAAAGGGCAATCAAAGAAATTGGAAAGAAAAACATAGGTACAAAAAACGTAACTGAGAGGATACCATGGGTAACAGAAGAAATACTTCAGCTGATTTATGAAAGAACAAAGTAGGAAAATGTTAAGGGAAGAATTTCAGGAATACAAAAATACAAGTCGCTGAGGGATCAAATAAAGAGGGAGTCCACGGAAACTAATACCAAATGGCTGCATGAAAATAAGAAGAAATCGAAAAAGAAATTATTGCCGAATGGACTGACTCAGCATACAGGAAATTCAAAACAACGTTTGTTGAAATTAAAAGCGAGGGTGGTAACATTAAGAGTGCAACGAGAATTCCACTACTAAATGCAGAGGAGAGAGCGGATAGGTGAAACGAGAGGGAAGAATTGTCTGATGAGATAGAAGAAGAAACGGAGTCAATTTAGAAGAGATAGGGGATCCAGTGTTAGAATCAGAATTTAAGAGACTTTGGAGCTCTTAACACCAAATAAAGCAGAAGGGATGGATAACAGCCGGCCAGGGTGGCCGAGCGCTTCTAGGCGCTACAGTCCGGATCCGCGCGACCGCTATGGTCGCAGGTTCGAATCCTGCCTCGGGCACTGATGTGTGTGATGTCCTTAGGTTAGTTAGGCTTAAGTAATTCTAAGTTCTAGGGGACTAATGACCTCAGAAGTTAAGTCCCATAGTGCTCAGAGCCATTTGAACCATTTTGATGGATAACATTGCACCAGAATTTCTAAAATAATTGGGGGAAGTGACAACAAAACGATTATACACGTTGGTGTTGTAATCTTACCCTCCCACGTACCACCATTGAAGTTATCATTCTTTACACAAGTTTTGGAAACTTCGAGAGAAGTAAGATTACAAAAGAAGAACTTTTTTACTTATCTTGATTATCTCATTGTTGTTGTTGTTGCTGCCTCAAAATCTTGTTGTGGCTAGAAGTACATTCTTGCTGCTGAAAATATTGAATTAACGTCGCCGATTCTTGATGAAAGTTGCCTGTTGCTATGAATATATTTTTATTTCATCCCATTCTTCTAAAACACACCGACTTTATAATTTCCACATTCAAAAAACCAATAACTACATTGTTAGTGACAAAATTATAAAAAAGTCTCCTTCTAATTTGAGGCATGCCCATCATTACTTACATTCTGCAGTACTCACAGTTTCCAAAGAGTTCACAAAGAAGGAGTACGAATTTTCTCAACAGGAGAAGAATCTTTACCCAATTATATCATTATGTCATAAATAAATCCAGAAAAAAGTTAATAATTGGCGTTGTATTGCGCAGTTAATAACATGAATTTTAATAGGCCAGAAATTTTGTAATTTCAACTATTTTTAAAAGAAGAATAACTTTAACTGTTAGTAGATATCGATTGTAACACATTAATTTCTGTTTTATACATTTTAGTGTGAAATGTAATACATCGTATACAAAATCATATTTATTCTTTTAGTGAAACTGCTGAGATAATAATAACCTAATCAAGAATCGATAGTATTATGGTATAGGTTATTTCTATAAAAAAAGGTATTGTTAGAGGAGGGTGACTCGTTATAGTGTGCAGAACGTTTGAGCCTGGCGATATACCGTCTCACTTTAAGAAACGTATCATCCACAAAGTTGCGAAGACTGCAAGAGCAGACAAGTGCGAAAATTATCGCACAATGAGATTAACAGCTGATGCATCCAAATTGCTGACAATGATAACATACAGAAGAACGGAAAAGAAAACTGACTATTTGTTAGATGGCTTTAGGAAAGGCAAAGGCAGCAGAGAAGCAATTCTGACGTTGCGGTTGATAATGGAAGCAAGACTAAAGACAAATCAAGACAAGTTCATAGAATTTGTCGACCTAGAAAAAGCGTTCGACAAAGTAAAATGGTGCAAGATGTTTAAATTCTGAGAAAAACAGTGGTAAACTATAGGGAGAAACGGTTAGTAGACAATCTGTACAAGAGCCAAGAAGGAATAATAAGAGTGGACGACCAAGAACGAAGTGCTCGATTAAGAAAGGTCTAAGACAGGGATGTAGTCTTTCGCCTCTACTGTTCAATCTGTGCATCGAAACATACAGAATTGGAATTAATATTCAAGATGAAAGAATATCAATGATACGATTCGGTGATAACGTTACTATCCCGAGTGAAAGTAAAGAAGAATTACATGATCTGCTGAATGGAATGAACAGCCCAATGTGGAATGAGAGGAAATCGTAGAAAGACGAAGTAATGACAAGTAGCAGAAATGAGAACAGCGAGAAACTTAACATCATGATTGATGGTCAGGGAGTAGATGAAGTTAAGGAATTCTGCTAGCTAGGCAGCAGAATAACCAATGACGGACGGAACAAGGAGGACATTAAAAGCTGACTAGCACTGGCAAGAAGTGCATTCCTGACAAGAGAAGTCTGCTAGTATCAAACATAGGCCTTAATTTGAGGAAGAAATTTCTGAGGATGTACATTTGGAACAAGCAGTGTACGGTAGTGAAACATGGACTGTGAGAAAACACGAACAGGAGACAATCGAAACATTTGGGACGTCCTACAGACGAATGTTGAGAATTATGTGGACTGATAAGGTGAGGAATGGGGAGGTTCTGCTCAGATTGGGAAAGGAAGGTAATATGTGGAAAATACAGACAAGTAGATGGTATAGATAATCGGACATCTGTTAAGAGATCAAGGAATGACTTCTATGGTACTAGAGGGAGATGTAAAGGGCAAAAATCGTAAAGGAAGACAGAGATTGGAATAAATCGAGCAAATAATTGAGGACGTAGGTGAGGAGATGAAGAGGTTGGCACAGGATTGGAATTCGTGGTGAGTCGCATAAAATCAGTAAGAAAATTCATGATTCAAAAAGAAAAAAAAAATAGACGTTCCCCACATAGCACAACATGCTCCACGGAATGTCGAGATGTTACCTTGACCCGCCTAATCACCAGATCTGTCTCTAATCGAGCACTTATTAGATACCATCTGACGACAACTCCAGCGTCATCAACAACCGGCATTAACGGTCCCTGTATTGACCGACCATGTCCAATAGGCATGGTACTCCATCCCGAAAACTGACATCCGGCACCTATACAACTCAGGCACGTTCGCATGCTTGATTCAGCAATTTCACGGCTACACCGGTTATTAACGTACCATAATTTCACAGTTTCAACGGCTTTTCTCGCGCTTACATTAACTTGTGATCTTAGAACGTTAATCACTTACATATGATCATAAGGGTGTGACAGCATCACTAACGACGGGTCCTACAAGGAATGTTAAGAAGGGTAGGAAGATATATTTTCTCAGCGAGGGTGACAGGATACAAATTTCAGAATATCTCACCAGTCAGCATCAAACATTCGGTGATGAGGACGAATATGTGGAGAAGAAATGGAAAAAAATTCAAAGGCATCGTTCAATATGCCCTCGACACGTATGATTCGGGTAAGGTTTTAAGGAGTGGGAAAGGTCCACTATGGTTTAATAGCGGTATTAGAAAAGCGCTACGTAAACAAAGAGCACTTGATCTCAGATTCAAGAGAAGTAAAAACCTAGCTGACAAACAAAGGCTGAACAAAGGGAAAATGAGCGTCAGGAGAGCAATGAGAAACGCGTTCAATGATTTTGAAAGTAAGACGTTGTCAACCGACCTGAGTAAATACCCAAAGAGAGTTTGGTAGTACGTAAAATCAGTAAATGGGTCAAAATCTTCTATTCATACTCTCAGTGACTACACTGCCACAGAAGCGGAAGATAACAGAGAGAAGGCCGAAATACTGAATTCAGTTTACCGAAGTCGTTTCACCGTGAAATATCGTAACACTGCCCCTCCTTTCAATAGCCGTACGAACGTCGAAATGGCAGATATTGAGATAACCGATCGAAGAATTGAAAAGCAGCCACAATCGTTTAGTAATGGAAAGGCGTCAGGACCAGATCAGATATCTATAAGATTCTATAAATATTATGCGAAAGAACTTGCTCCCCTTCTAGTAGTAATTTACAGTAGATCGCTTGAGCAACGAAAGGTACCTAACGACTGGAAAAAAGCGCAGGTCGTTCCCGTCCTTAGGAAATGCCGTAAGACAGATCCACACAATTATAGACCTATATCGTTAACGTCAATCCGTTGTACAATTATGTAACATGTTTTATGCTCAAGAATTATGACGTTCTTGGAAAATGAACGTCTCCTATATAAAAATCAAAATGGATTCCGCAAACAGAGATCCTGCGAAACTCAGCTCGCTGTGGTCCTCCATGAGATCCACAGCGCAGTGGACAACGGCGCTCAGGTTGATGCCGTGCTCCTTGATTTCAGTAACACATTTGACACCGTCCCGCATTGCCGTTTAATGAAACAAATACGATCTTACGGAGTATCGGAGCAGACCTGCGATTGGATTCAAGACTTTCTTACAGCTACAACTCAGCACATCGCTCTCAACGGAATTAAATCGACAGATGTAAAGGTAATATCCGGAGTACCACAGGGAAGTGTTATAGGACCGTTGCTGTTTACAATATATATAAATGATCTAGCAGAAAGCGTCGAATGCTCTTTAACACTACTCACAGATGACGCAGTTGTCTATACCAAACTAGCAACGCCAGAAGATAGTAAGAATTTGCAGAACGACCTGCAGAGAATTGACGAGTGGTGCAGTCTCTGGCAGTTGACCCTGAACGTAAATAAATGTAACACATTGTGCATACATAGGAAAAGAAACCCACTACTGTACAGCCACACTATTGATGACAAACAGCTGGAGACAGTGTCTGCCTTAAAGTATCTAGGCGTAACTATCCAGAGCGACCTTCAGAGAAATGACCACATAAAACAGATAGTGGGAAAAACAGACACCAGACTCAGATTCATCCAATGAATCTTAAGTAAATTTAACTCATCCACGAAAGAAGTGGCTTATAAGCCGCTTGTTCGCCCGGTTCTTGAGTACTGTTCATGTATCTGGGATCTCTATCAGGTAGGACTCATAGAGGAGATAGAGAAGATCCAACGAAGAGCAGCGCATTTCATCTACATCTACATCTACATCCATACTCCGCAAGCCACCTGACGGTGTGTGGCGGAGGGTACCTTCTATTCCATTCTCGTATTGTTCGTGGAAAGAAGGATTGTCGGTATGCCTCTGTGTGGGCTCTAATCTCTCTGATTTTATCCTCATGGTCTCTTCGCGAGATATACGTAGGAGGGAGCAATATACTGCTTGACTCTTCGGTGAAGGTATGTTCTCGAAACTTTGACAAAAGCCCGTACCGAGCTACTGAGCGTCTCTCCTGCACAGTCTTCCACTGGAGTTTATCTATCATCTCCGTAACGCTTTCGCGATTACTAAATGATCCTGTAACGAAGCACGCTGCTCTCCGTTGGATCTTCTCTATATCTTCTATCAACCCTATCTGGTACGGATTCCACACTGCTGAGCAGTATTCAAGCAGTGGGCGAACAAGCGTACTGTAACCTACTTCCTTTGTTTTCGGATTGCATTTCCTTAGGATTCTTCCAATGAATCTCAGTCTGGCATCTGCTTTACCGACGATCAACATTATATGATCATTCCATTTTAAATCACTCCTAATGCGTACTCCCAGATAATTTATGGTATTAACTGCTTCCAGTTGCTGACCTGCTATTTTGTAGCTAAATGATAAAGGATCTATCTTTCTGTGTATTCGCAGCACATTACACTTGTCTACATTGAGATTAAATTGCCATTCCCTGCACCATGCGTCAATTCGCCGCAGATCCTCCTGCATTTCAGTACAATTTTCCATCGTTATAACCTCTCGATACACCACAGCATCATCCGCAAAAAGCCTCAGTGAACTTCCGATGTCATCCACAAAGTCATTTATGTATATTGTGAATAGCAACGGTCCTATGACACACCCCTGCGGCACACCTGAAATCACTCTTACTTCGGAAGACTTCTCTCCATTGAGAATGACATGCTGCGTCCTGTTATCTAGGAACTCCTCAATCCAATCACACAATTGGTCTGATAGTCCATGTGCTCTTACTTTGTTCATTAAACGACTGTGGGGAACTGTATCGAACGCCTTGCGGAAGTCAAGAAACACGGCATCTACCTGTGAACCCGTATCTATGCATTGAAGGGAAAAAATCGCAGCACTTTTCAGGAGGAGTCGGACAACATATTACTCCCCCCCCCCCACATACATATCGCGTATTACGTACTGACCACGAAAAGAAAATTCGAGAAATTAGAGCCAATACAGAGGCTTACCGACAGTCATTCTTCCCACTTACTATTCGAGAGTGGAACAGGGTTGGAGGGATCAGATAGTGGTACCGAAAGTACCCTCCGCCACGCATCATTAGTTGGCTTGCGGAGTATGATGTAAGTGTAGAAGTAGATGTTACCTAGACTAATGTATTCCCGAAGTGTCATTGTTCCGTATAACTTGTTTCGTGGTGCTGTGATTTTTTCCCTTCAATGTATACAGCTAAATGCTTCATGCCATATGCAGAGCCGGTTCGAGTACATTATTCAACACAGGTGATTTACCATTTGGTGTCTCCCACTCCAACCCCTTTTTTCTCTCAAACAGTATCACCCACGTCAGTTTTCACAACTAATTGTGATACGCACTGTATAAGGGCGCAAGACCTGATTTATCCGAAGCAGAGAGGCTTAGCAGGTAGGAGAACTCGTGCCCTCCAAACAAGTCTACGAGTACCAGCTGGTGGCAGCCTCAAGGCCTCTGTGTCTCCGCTGTGTGACGGTTTGGGACCCAGGTTTCGATCTCGCAGATCGACACTGTTACAGTTACTGTGAGTAGAATGGAAAAGGAAATTCTGGTTGAGAAACGCTGCAAAAATTGTTAAAAGTTAGGATAGGATAGGGTTATGAACGAATAATTACTAAAACTACCTCCGTTGTAGACACCGATGGGCTCAGGAGTCAAGACGACCTCAACCACGCAGAAATAGCCGCTGATAAAATTCAGAGGCAGAAAATAATTTGTGATCTGAAGAGGTAAGCTACAGAAGATATATGTGAGATCCTCAAAACTTGTATGCAATCAACTGAATGGAGAACACAGGAAATGTGTAACCATTAAAGATGACGACAGTTTTCGTAAATCCGTTTACAATGTTAGGTAGGAAATTGTTCAGAAATAACTTACAAGTGTTTGTGCGGTTCATATACGTGAATACATTAAGTGAGAAATTTACAGATAGGTGTCGATTTGTCGTTAAATCATGATACTGTGAAAAACGCTGCAATATTCCGTGAAGCTGAAAATCTTAAAATACTTGGTGTGACATAATACATGTTGATGGAATTGTCAGTATCGCAAAAAGGATTTTTGTCAGCCGTTTACGATTCATGGGTTTGTTAATGAACTTTATATTCCAGTTGTTTGTTCCTTGTTGAACGATAAGATTTCATATAATCAACTTTTCTTTTCTACAGTCGATAAATGTAGTAATGCAGGTGTGAAATTATCTCTGTCAACGATGTTTTCAGACTTTGAAGAAAGCATTATGAAAGCGAGAAATGAAATGTAAACTGATGTAAGAATCCAGGGTTTCAAATTTCATTTAATATGGAGGTGGTGGCGAAAGATACAAAGTAGGCACTTGCACATAACTACTATTCAAAAATGAAACCAAGAAATTTCTGTCTTACATACACGGTTTGCTAATGCTGGATCCTGATATGGTTGATGACTGTTTTGTTTGAGGACTTAATGTCAGCAATGCCCATTTGTTGGATAGCTACAAATATTCTGCGACTACTTAGTAGCTATTTATAAAAATTGAAAACTCATTCAGTCTTCCATTCACGTGGGCAGAACTCAGCTGCAATAGACATAAAACCACTAATGCTTGAAAAAATTTCCACGGCAACCACAGTAGTCAGTTCTACTCCTGCAGCCCAGGTATGTACAGATTTCTCCAGATATTCAAGCAAATTCATTTTGATACTACAATTGCTATCAATTTCTCAAAAAATATAATAATAAGGAAAGGTCTTGTTCGGATCTTAAGTACATGAAGCAAGCTACTTTCAACGACTAAAGAGTTGCAAGAATGTAGCATGCAAAGTTAGAGACGTGAATTATCTGAAATACATGTATTAGAAACACAAATACAAAAGTAATACCTAATGTTGTTTTGCATTTGAAATACTGAAAATATACATATTTTGTATTTGTAAACATCAAAATGTTTCTCTTGAATTTTTTACTTCATATTTTGTAGTACTCATTCACTTAATGAACCACTTGTTTAAACAAAAACAGTCCCACGGCGGATACAGATGGCACAATATGCGCCAAAGATATATCTGTCAAGTGAACATAACCATGACCTTAATTATTAGAAAAGGCAATAAGATCTGAGTACACATTACATGTTTGCTGTTATTGTTTGATTAATGTGGAATGTGCCGAAATCATTTGATAGTGTCCAGCGATCCATAAAAGAAGTGAAGTAAGGAAAGGACGAGGTCAGTATCATAGTTTTGTGCAATGACGAGTTTACTTGCAGGCATTAAGAGAGTTCATTCTATGTGACAATGGCAGCTATGCCTCTGTAAACGGTGTCTACATCTAAGGAGTACTTGAAAAAGCGTATTTTCTTTTTCTCTGTAAGACTGGTATCGATAGCTTTTATTGGTGATTGATAATTTCGAGACCGTTGTACTAACGATGTTTATCCAACACTGCATTGTGAGCGATTTGGCCATGGTGATTATTTCCTGAGTGATACTGTGCCACCTACATCAACTGTAGAAAATAAATCCTTTAAGATTCTTAGTTAAGGTACATATTAGTTGTCTGCCCCACCAAAAATTATCTGCTGGAAAACACGTAATGAAAATGGCAGAAAAATAAATAGAATCTGTAGGAAATACAAAAGGAGCTTTGAAAAAGGTTGATTTTTCACCACTGTTGATATTCACCCATCATTCAAAAGAAGATATCTGGGTGTGACGGCTCATTGGACTGACTGTGAAACATTTGACCGAGAATGTGTAGTTTTGGCTTGCAGATGGTTTAAGGTAACACATGCTTACGAAAAAGTAGCTGAGCCGATTGTTGATATTCATTCTGAATAGGATTTAAAGCTGCCAAAAATCGTGAAAACTATTACTGACAATGGATCAAATATGGCCAAAGCTTATAACTTTTTTGGAAAAGATTTGTAAAACAGGAACAAAGATATGAATAATGCCAGATCTCAAAGTAATTCACACAAAAACTTTGATGTACCCACACCTAAATTTCAATTATTTTGAAATCTGTGGTCAAGGTCTCCTAAAGATTGTAAAACCTATTTATAACCAACTAGGAAATCCCCTACTTATGTATATGCAACACAATGACATTCATACTATAACTGTATTCAAGACCTGCTGACAGTCAAGGATATTCTAAACGAAACTTTAAGAAAACTCGCATTAGCGGTTTTTAAAGAAATCGAAGTATAATTTCTTAATGAAAACATAAATTGTTCAAAATCTGTTGCTTACGGCATCAGAAGTTTAGAAGGGGGTGAAGATACATAATATGGAAGTCTTCTGCCAGAACTAATGAGAATGCAATACGTACTTTGATGTACTGACAGAAGTTATTAAATTAAGTCTTAATAAGCATTTTGAGATATTCTGTGGATTAGAGGAACCAAAAGCATAAGGTGGTTTATCAACATCCTTATCTTATCCTTTTTTCAAAATGAAGTGGGCAACGAAGGCTAGCAGAGACTAACTTAAAGAATTTTCATTCCAAAAATGCGGAAGCTGAAACAAGAAGAAGAATAAAATGGGAGGAAGTTGCAACAGTCAGATAAAAAGAAAGTACAAACAAGAAGAATATGAAGAAGATGATGATGATGAAAATGGGAGGAACTTGCAAGAGTCAGATAAAAAGATAAGACAAGGTTGAATCTGATTTTATGCTAGTTGAGAACTGATTCTTCTGCAGCCAGTGAAAGTGCCTGCACTGCGATAGATCTGGAGACACTTCAGTATTTAATAGATAATGATAGAGTTTAGATTCCTTGAACAGACATCCAATTCTAACAAAAATGTTTTCCGTAAATATAGCACTTGTTTGCAAAGTTCTGCTCATGTTGAAGTACTGTTTCGCTGTGGTGGAATGATAACGAGACCAGGGAGGTACAATATCGTAGATGCAAGACTTGAACAATTATTGGTGTTCAATTCTGTGAAATAAATGGCATTTAAAGTGTTCACTAACTATAAGTACTTTATTTGAATAAAGCATCGCGAAAATATGTACCTTCCATCTTCTACTTAAATACTTTTATTTAAACCAATTTGTATTTAGATTTGAAATAGAAAAAGGTAACAAATTATTTGTGTTTTGAATTGTTGTTGTTGTTGTCTTCAGTCCTGGGACTGGTTTGATGCAGCTCTCCGTGCTACTCTATCCTGTGCAAGCTTCTTCATCTCCCAGTACCTACTGCAACCTACATCCTTCTCAATCTGCTTAGTGTATTCATCTCTTGGTCTCCCTCTACGATTTTTACCCTCCACGCTGCCCTCCAATACTAAATTCGTGATCCCTCGATCTCTCAGAACATGTCCTACCAACCGATCCCTTCTTCTAGTCAAGTTGTACCACAAGCTCCTCCTCTCCCCAATTCTATTCAATACCTCCTCATTAGTTATGTGATCAACCCATCTAATCTTCAGCATTCTTCTGTAGCACCACATTTCGAAAGCTTCTATTCTCTTCTTGTCTAAGCTATTTATCGCCCACGTTTCACTTCCATACATGGCTACACTCCATACAAATACTTTCAGAAATGACTTCCTGACGCTTAAATCTATACTCGATGTTAACAAATTTCTCTTATTAAGAAACGCTTTCCTTGCCATTGCCAGTCTACATTTTATATCCCCTCCACTTCGACCATCATCAGTTATTTTGCTCCCCAAATAGTAAAACTCCTTTACTACTTTAAGTGTCTCATTTCCTAATCTAATTCCCTCAGCATCACCCGACTTAATTCGACTACATTCCATTATCCTCGTTTTGCTTTTGTTGATGTTCATCTTATACCCTCCTTTCAAGACACTGTCCATTCCATTCAACTGCTCTTCCAAGTCCTTTGCTGTCTCTGACAGAATTACAATGTCATCAGCGAACCTCAAAGTTTTTATTTCTTCTCCATGGATTTTAATACCTACTCCAACCTTTTCTTTTGTTTCCTTTATTGCTTGCTCAATATACAGATTGAATAACATCGGGGATAGGCTACAACCCTGTCTCACCCCCTTCCCAACCACTGCTTCCCTTTCATACCCCTCTACTCTTATAACTGCCATCTGCTTTCTGTACAAATTGTAAATAGCCTTTAGATCTCTGTATTTTACCCCTCCCACCTTCAGAATTTGAAAGAGAGTATTCCAATCAACATTGTCAAAAGCTTTCTCTAAGTCTACAAATGCTAGAAACATAGGTTTGCCTTTCCTTAATCTTGCTTCTAAGATCAGTCGTAGGGTCAGTATTGCCTCACTTGTTCCAACATTTCAACGGAATCCAAATTGATCTTCCCCCAGGTCGGCTTCTATCAGTTTTTCCATTCGTCTGTAAAGAATTTGCGTGACTTATTAAACTGATAGTTCGGTAATTTTCACATCTGTCAACACCTGCTTTCTTTGGGATTGGGATTATTATATTCTTTTTGAAGTCTGAGGGTATTTCGCCTGTCTCACACATCTTGCTCACCAGATGGTAGAGTTTTGTCAGGACTGGCTCTCCCAAGGTTGTCAGTATTGAATTAAATACTTTTAATAAACTATTTTGCACATCTCTGGTAAAATTAATTTCCTACAAAGTAAAACCTGGAAGCGGATACTAAAATGAAAGATGTTGCCAATTTTAATGATAGACATACATTGTAGGGTAGAATGAGAATATATTTTTATAATTAGTTTTTAATGTTTTTAAATATTTTTGGGACTTGAGATAGTTGCCACATAGTGATACTCCCTGGGTAATGCTGAACAAATAGGTATAAAAATCAATAATTCGTGTTCTGGCCCCCCTCTCAACTTGGCGTCCCAGAAGCAGTTCACGTCACTTGGGTCAAAAACCAGCCCTGGCCATGTGTCAGTATTATCTGAAATGAAGTTCATTCAGATAATACCAAGGTGCAGCAAGTGCTCTCTGCCCATTATGATTATGTGAAGTCTTGGATGAGGAAATACCAAACTATATGTAGTTTGAAACTACATGGCAGTTTAAAAATGTGTGCTGGACCGAGAGTAGAACTAGGGACCTTTGCCTTTCTTGGGCAAGTGCTCTATCGACTGAGCTTCCCGAGTTCGACTTATGACTAGTCCCCACTGCTCTACTTCCGCCTGTATCTCGTCTCCTATCTTCCACACTTCCTTCGAAACTTGCAACACTAACACTCCTGGAAGAAAGGATATTGCGGAAGCATGGCTTGGCCACAACCTGGCGGATCTTTCCAGAGTGAAATTTTCACTCTGCAGCGAAGTGTGAGTGATATGAAACTTCTTGCCAGATTAAAGGTATCTATGATCTATGTGTAGCCTATTTTTACTGTCTTTCTAAAGCTATTGGCTAGTAAGCTCTTTGCTGAGATTAGCCAAATCTGAAATATGTTTCTTCATTGGTAGGCAGTGATCCCAGCCAAAATATGCGATATGTGGTAATACTGTGGCACATATTGCGTTGTGATTGCACACGAGGTACGTGGTACATCACGGAAGGCGACTGACGATAACGTTTTCTCGTATTCCATTGTTTGTGAATCTCAGTGTTGTGAAGATACAAGTACACACCACCACCCAAGAACTGTCACTTTCCCTATTCTGCACAAGGATACCAGAATGCAAAAGAATCTATTTGGCCCTGTTTTTAATGGCAGTCCATGGGTTGATCCCTTTACGTAATTTACTTTAAACTGAAAATACCCCCCAAAAATGTGATTCAATGCAGAATATTCTAATGAGATTCTGTAATTACTGAAATGATAGTGAGAATTTGTATCACAATGAGATTTACTAATTTCAAAAGAAAATAAATTCAATCGTCAGATATTATAACAACACATGGCTATTCAGATGCATGACAAGTAGAACAAGTTTCCATGAGTAATTAATTGGAAGACTTGAAATGAGAGCCTATCAAACGACTGTAGTTCCCTTTCCACATCTGTGAACGGGTCAATTGTCCGAACAGATTGCTAATTGGCTAACTTGGGGAATGGTGCTCAAGTAACACAACTCGTCTATAGAATCTCACATGTAAATTAGATCCACTGTGAGCACAATGCGCAGAGGTGTGGAGCTGGGTGGGGGTGGGGAGTGGGGGGAAGGGGCTCATCATAACTACTGAAGTCCCTACTTTGCCGGAGCTGCCAAACATTTTACCAAATACCGTGCTTTACTTGTGTGGAATGAACTGTCGGCAATGGGCAGCGCAGCAGGCTGCAATTAGGACTGCTGACGTCCCCAACGAGTTGCAGCCGTGGACGATGTTCCAATAAGCCAGGATATCAAAACCGAGTTATGCTGACTGGGGCTCCAGTTCAGTACTTACAAAACTCTATCCAGGCTACCAAGACAGTGAAAACTCTGTACTCGAATGGATGCCCAGCCTCTACTCCACGTCTTCTACACGTCATGGCAGTCTGGAATAGAGACTGCAAAAAAAATCGTTATCTAACAAACCAGTAGCGGCCACTCAAGGAACTCAGCACCAATCACCTGTATACGAATTGCCGTGCAACCACCCATCCAGAAAACTACGAAAAATCCTACTCCAATACAGAGGCTTGCAACCCAGAAACTATTGGCGCCTTCTTACATCAGCAAGTGTCACCGACTGCTTGCCAGTCAACTTGCTCTTTTAAAGCATGTACAGGAATATCTCGATGTGGGAAGAGTAACTCATATAGGAAAATAATTGTCCATATGAGTCGCCAGCTTGGCAGACATCCCACTGTCACCGAGTCACGATTCGAAGTACGCACCTATACAAAGCCGCCCAAGCACAGGTACCACAACATAGCACTGGCAGATTCCAAGCTCAGTCGGGGCACCAGCCTCAGGTTTTAAATCTATTAAAGCAGTTCCTCGTTGGTATGCTCAGTGCTCTACGTAAGCTCGTTGCCTTTCATCCAGCCAAGAGAATGCCAACGGTGCCCAGCTGTTGAGGACGCCTTAGAAATAGATAGTCATTGTCACCTGGGCAGACTTCCTGGAACTCAGCTGAGGTGGCCACACACAAGTTCCCTGTCCCATGCGCCTTTTTCACGTGGAATGACCACCATCAGCCGTTGGAAAATGTAACAAATGAATTAATACCCATCATCTGACCTAATCCGAGCAAAGACTAATTAAAGCCCTTGATATCTTATCACCTTCCTGTCTACACCCCCTGAGAGGGTAATTAAACAAGATAAATGAGAGATGACAAGTCAAAAAGGTTTGGCATCTCTTAACTTCCTATATCTCAAACTCCTATAAGGAAGCTTTTTCTTGGTCTCTGAATGATCATTCCTTCGGAAGAGAAGCTCCGTAACAGCTGGACACAGAAATAGCATCAGTCTCAGGGTGGAGACACATAGAGGAAGATGTGCATAGTAAGAGCATTTTGTAGAATACAGGTCGATCATATAATTTTTATGCTTTCAATAAAGTCGACCTCTTCACTGCTCAGCATGTGTAAGGGCACACGCTTCACTCTCTTGATACCTCTATCGAGCATGTCAGGATATTAAGAGGGATAGTCCTTTGGTTTCAGTTCCTGTCCTTACTTAGATTACAACGAAGTTTACTCTGTTTTTCTTTCCGTTAGTTGCAATGGTGTCCACCAAATCCTGTAATTGTTTTCCCCTGTGGCTAAAAGGACCACGTCATCAGCAAACCTCAAATACCCTACTCTTCTCCTCCAATTCGCTTCAGAGTAAAAAACGTAAAGTACAGAAACTGAACATTACTTACATTCGGAAACGTCTATGGCTACATGATGGCTGCCATCTGTGTGATATAAAACGAAGTTGGTTCGAGTAATTCTCAGGTTTAGAAATTGCCTGGTTGCTCATTATAACGGAGTACAGATATAAATGTAGCTATAAGAAACTGTGCATAGCCTGCCTTTTATGGTCTTGTTGTAACATTTCTCTCTTTGTCACACATTCTTTGCTCTGCTCATGATTGTCTTTTATAAACATATAATACACGACAGCAACACAGCTTACACCACATATGAGTAAACGGTTTCAGACA
The DNA here is from genome assembly GCF_021461395.2 of Schistocerca americana. Classification (NCBI taxonomy): domain Eukaryota; kingdom Metazoa; phylum Arthropoda; class Insecta; order Orthoptera; family Acrididae; genus Schistocerca; species Schistocerca americana. The sequence continues at coordinate 520,616,523 of NC_060119.1, read as the reverse complement.
TTTTTCCTCGTACATGAAGCCGGGTTTTTATAAATGCAATTGCAAGACATACAAACATTGTCTGCTGACTATGATCACATTAGAATTACTCGAGACTGTGATAGCCTCTAGAGCCAGCTAAACAGCAAGTAAAGTCGGATCAGCTCACTATTTACAGCTGTGTGCATTCGTTTGTAGCAAATCCACACATACCACATGGCTGCTGACGATGAAAAATAGGGCATTATGGGTATATGGGAACTGCACTGGGCGAGAAACTAATAAAGACCACACTGGGAAAGATACGATGATAACGAAACTCCTCAGCTAGAGATCATGCACTTGTGATGGGAAAATGTCATGCCATAGTGTGATTTCACATGTAAATTCCCCGACCTGCGGAAACATCTGGACTGAGCCCTACTTTGTACTAAATTGACATTTGTGCCCTGTCGTGCAGCAACTGACCCCACCACTCCATGTAAGACATCTAAAGCATCAGTAAGAAACAGAAGAATTCCAAGGTTGACACCAGAATCACAGCCTGGAATAAATAACTCTGAATCCAATCAAAACTGTTTTTATTAAGTCTGTTTCTGTCAGTCTAAAAGCAATTATGCAACTAATGGCACTTAAGCTCTACTCCTATTTTCATCTATTGTTATACACTGAGGTGAAAAAAGCTGTGGGATAACTAGTAGGATGATTCAGCAGGTCATGGCTCACTTCCCATTTTCTAGCTCATTCACTCATTCCTTCACTAGAAAATGAAAACTTACCTAGAACATACTATAACTCACTTTTTCAAGTCTAACTTACTCAGTTTCATTTATATTATGCAGAAAAATCGATATAAATGAATATTTCCTGTATCATGTTCACCAATTTTCAGAATAATTATTTTTTCAAAAAAGACGAATGTAAGAAATTAAAATTCAATATTTATTTATAGAAGGTGAACATAAGAAAACAAATAAAAAGCGTTATCGTGAATGTAAAAAGCATGTTTTGTTTTTCCAGGGTCATCAGCCTGGACTCTGGAATAATAAATTCATTATCAGAAAGTCCAAACATTTCACACTGTGAAATCAATACCAAGAAATTCATTATTTCTGTATTCTAGTTTCTTCATTCCTTTATATTTCATTTTCAGCTGTTCATTTTCAATTAATTGGAATCTCAATCAGTTATTAATTTAGAATATCTATGTGGTAATATAATCTTAAAGTCAATAATAAGCTCAATACAAATCTTTTCTCCATATCTAGTATATAAATATTCTCATCCAGTAACAATATATAAATCATTGATATCTGAAGCACTAATTTTGTTTTTATTCTCTTTAGAGACACTTGCATAGTTGACTTACTTGATTAGAGTCTCCATTTATGAAAAAAAAATTTCTTTTGGATTTTTGTAATTTGTAATGATTGTATGCTAATATAACTATTTATTTTCCAAATCATATATTTTGTCATCATGACAGCTCAAGCTTTCTTGTTTATTTCAACTGCATATATTTGGTGTTTTTCACTTTGAATCATATTAGTTATCCTATACTGTTCTATATTGTTAAAGAAACAATCTTTATAATCTTCTAAGCTTATTCTATTTTTGAAAATACACTTCTTCACTTCTTTAGATTTTTATCTATTTTATCATCAGATCTGTAACCATACATTTTTGCTCTCAGACCACAAAATACTTGCATTATCTTTTCCCTGCATTCATCTTTCGTTTTTCCTACAACTTCCTTGTGAACTTGTGGAAACCATAAGTATTATATTCAGAATGATCACTAGTACCAAATTTATCAATCATCGATTACATATCTTCATAAAAATCTTCAATTTGTATATTGAAGATATAACTATTCGTATCTTGATACCAAATTCAATATTTTCTCTGTATTTTAGTTTCATCATTCTACAGTAAAAATCATATGTCAGTTCTTTAGATAAGTCAAGAATACTCATTCCAACATAGATCACTTTATTAGATGAGATTTATGTCTTATTTATATGAATAGTAGCAAGATTTTCATTAAATACAGCTATTGCTTTAAACTTTGGCTTTGCTGTTAATTTATCACATTTTTATTCATCTGACATTAATTTTGTATCAACTCTATTTCTAATAGTTTCCATTCTCTTGCAAAAGACTGAATTATTCATAAGTTTATAGAAATATTTACCAAAATCATTTTTGGCTTTAGTCCCCACTTCTGCATTTAAATCTATATACTTCCTCAACCAACTGTTTGTTTAAATTTTAAAACTCTATGTATTGTTGTAAATTTCGATTTTAATGTTAAACACTGCTCAAGATTTCTCTAATGAATTACATATTTATTTTTGGTTTCTAAAGTAGTTAACAATTTGCTGTCTTTAGTTCCAGCTATAGTTTTATTTTCAGGAATGAGCAGTAATTATTCATGTAAATGACATAATTCCTTTGGATACACTAAACCTAGTTCAAAAATAATCCAATTTTATCAGTACCTGAAACATCACATATTTTAATACTTTCAAATGAATCTGGGTTATCACTTTCAAATTCACCTTATGGTAAATACAGACTCACAGCAAATCCATATAAATCAATCACTTCTAAATATGCTAGATATTTTATATCTTTTTACTGTCAAAATCGTTCATATATTTATTGTTTGCTTTAACACATCTTTTACAGCACTGTGATATTCCTCCTCTTACTCCCTTGTCAACGATTAAAATCATATCATGATCATGTAATAAATCAAGTGGTTGTTTAGTCATTTTCAACATAGCATTCCAAGATAATCCTGGTGCAATAAACTACCAGGATAGAGCTAAATAATGTGCTTTTGTACAAGTTTTTATAAAATTTTCAGACATATCAAACAATAACAATAAATCAATTTTAAGATATAGATCGTGACATACACCTAGATTTTTAATATTAATACTTTTCCAACTATTTTTAGATGTTTATAATCTTCATCACTTATTTCACAGTCATTCAGTTTGTTATTTTGCCAGTAATTTTTTCTCTTCAAATTTTCCAAGAATCCATGTAATCATATCTAGATACACATTTTCTGATCACTAAATTAAATAACTCTTATGGTAATTATTTTATAACGTTCTCCATTTGATCACTTTTCAGATTTGAAGAAAGTTCATCAAGTGAAGAAACCATAAATTTAAAAGTGGCAAAATAAATCTCATGTTTAAACTCTCTGTCCTCCTGGACGACATCATCCAAGTGTCCATACGTTATTTGAGGAAACAGGAAATGTTAAGCCACATGTGAAACGTCAACCATGACCTGCAACAAATGATGATGCCCAAGTAGGTGTTTTAGCTGCTGTCGCGCCTAATCCGCACATTAGTAAAAGACGAATTGCGCGAGAATCGGGAATCTCAAAAACGTCGGTGTTGAGAATGCTACAGCAACATCGATTGCACCCGTGCCATATTTCTATGCACCAGCAATTGCCTGGCGACCACTTTGAATGTTATGTACAGTTCTGCCACTGGGCACAAGAGAAATTACGGGCCGATGACAAATTTTTTGCACGCGTTCTATTTAGCGACGAAGCGTCATTCACCAACAGCGGTAACGTAAACCAACATAATATGCACTATTGGGCGACGGAAAATCCACGATAGTTGCGAAAAGTGGAACATCAGCGACCTTGGTGGGTTAATGAATGGCGCGGCATTATGGGAGGAAGGATAATTGGCCCCCATTTTATCGATGGCAATCTAAATGGTGCAATGTATGCTGATTTCCTGCGTAATGTTCTACCGATGTTACTATAAGATGTTTCACTGCATGACAGAATGGCAATGTACTTCCAACATGATGGATGTCCGGCACATATTTCACGTGCGGCTGAAGCGGTATTGAATAACATATTTCATGACAGGTGGATTGGTCGTCATTTGTTATCGTGATCCACCGACAACGCCTGACAACATGTGTCAGCGCATTGTCAATGCATGTGCTAACATTACGGAAGGCGAACTACTCACTGTTGAGAAGAATGTCGTTACACGTATTGCCAAATGCATTGAGGTTGACGGACATCATTTTGAGCATTTATTGCATTAATGTGGTATTTACAGGTAATCACGCTGTAACAGCATGCTCTCTCAGAAATAAGTTCACAAAGGTATATATATCACATTGGAACAACGGAAATAAAATGTTCAAACGTACCCACGTTCTGTATTTTAATTTAAAAAAACCTACCTGTTACCAACTATTCGTCTGAAATTGTGATCCACATGTTTGTGACTATTACAGCGCCACCTATCACAAAGCGAAAAAAGTGGTCCAACTAAAACATTCATATTTCTTTACGTACTACACAAATATGTAATAAAAATGGGGGTTCCTATTTTTAAAAACGCAGTTGATATCCGTTTGACCTATGGCAGCGCCATCTAGTGGGACAACCATAGCAGTGTCGGAGCGTCTGTGGAGCTGTCCGATCGCTACGAGCTTCGTGGTTCGCCGAGTTGTGGTTGAGTAGTGGTTTCGACTACCCAAGCCACGTCTATTCATGCTGTGGTGGTTCGCTTCGGTGGTTTGCTGTTGGGAAGGTTTTCCAGTGAGCAACACCGAGTGGTTCCACTGCTGAGATTTAGCCGCCATGCGGTGCAATTAACTGTTTTGGTCGACTACGATTTGAGTGCACCAGTGGAATTTTCTGTCTTGTGGCCGTTAGTGTACTGGTTACCTGCCCTGGTCACTGACGTAAATTCAGGCTGCGTTCTTTTGAGCGAAGCTGACTATTAATGTGTTTCAGATTCAAGTGTACCAGCGGAATTTTCAGTCTAGTGGCCGTTGATGTTCCGATTACCTGACCTGGCCACTAACGTAATTTCAGGCAGCGTCCTTTCCTCACCTGTTGTCGCTGTCCAACATGGTGTGTAGTTTTGACAGCTTAATACATACTCCATTGTGGATTATCACGTTTGTAACATTGCCGGTTTCAGTTCGCATGTACTGATTGACGGGAAGCAAGTCGTTGTTCGGTCGGTCCGTGGCTGTCCCCTGATTGGGTTCCGACGGATCAAGTATAGTTGGGCTCACCATTTGTCTCACCTAAGTGAACGAGGGCAGACCGACCTCCGTGGCGGCTTTCTGAGTGCCACCGGTGTTTAATTATCTGTTGTCAGCTATTTTAAATTTTAGGCTTATCGTTGTTTGTTTTCTTAAAATTTTGCAAAATTGATATTTAAATTTATCTTTCAAGCTTAAACACTGTGGCCTTCTGCCTTTAAAGACTATTCTAGTATATTTTAAAATTTTTAAGCTTAGTTGTAGCCCTCAGCCATTGGTATTGCGCCTTGCATATATTGCTTCATTAAATTATTTTATTGCTATCTTAACAGGATTTTTATCTTGTTGATTTTTAAGATTGCTTGTTGTTAAACATGCTGGCTTTCTGCTTTTAAAGGTCTATGGTAATATATTCTGAAGTTTTTAAACTTAATTCTGGCCCTCAGCCATTGGTGTTGCACCTCGCATATATTGGCTTTTGGGTTTTATATTATTTTATCGCTATGTTAACTGAATTTTTATTTTTTTTAAGTTTTCTTGTTGACCTTCTGCCTTTAAAGGTCTATGGCAACATATTCTAAAATTTTGGAATTTAATTGTGGCCCTCAGCCATTTGTATTGGACTTTTCACTTTGTGTATGTTGTTTTTTGAATTATTTTATTGCTATCGTAACTGGATTTCTTGTCAGAGGCCTACCACCGTGAAAGAGCTGCATTTGGTAAAGATTCGGCTACGTGCCGCTTTGGTTGTAAAGGTTTTTAATTTACAATCAATGACAATTAGAAGCAGAAACTGACCTCAACCCTTGCCTCTTTCCCCAATCCTATTACCTGTTCTGCCCAGTGGGTTTAGCGAGCGTCTCAGTATTGTCTGTCTGTACCCCCTGCACTGAATCCATAGATGTCACAGGCTATATTCGGTAGCTGAAGTCGACTTCAGCTAGAATTGCTTGAGCTGGGTATTTACGTGCAACTGACCGTAGTCTCTCTGAATGACTCTTGAACTGTCACAGCTGAACGGGGTGCTCGGTAAAAACAACATTGTTTTGTCGACTGCCATAAACGCTCACCATCCTATGGCGTCTAATCTATCTTTCCGATATACGTTCCATGACTTACTAAATATCGCAGAACTTTATACTTCGCGTTTCAGCCACCTCTCGATCTCAAGAATAGTTTGGACGCTGGATCTCTCCTGGAAGGTAGTAAATTCAGGAACTGCCACCTAGCCTAAATGAAAACCCATGTGTACTCCACAAGTACTCTGCTAACCAAGTAGCATTCTTTCTGTAGTGCATCCCTGACATACCAAAAGCTGTCCCATACTTCTCCACCCGATAACGCAGGTCAAGAAGTCTGCAACCAAGACTGTCACAGAGAGGATAAAGCTTTTGGTTGAGTCCCTCCAGATCATTTCTAGGAACAATGCTGCAAATTGTGAGCTCTGCTTGTAACTCACGCGCGAGGCCAGCCACCTTCGCCACTTCCGCCAGCCACCCATATGAGGTGAGAATGGCCTCAGAACCCATGCAACAGGCACCTTTGATGCCTACGTGAGCCACAATTTGCAGATGTCTGCACACGCTCAATAGCCGTAGGCGAGGCCGCCTCCCGCATCTCGGATGAGGCCCCTCACAGACTGATCGATTTCACATTGGCTTTCTTTCCAGCCCCGACAGCTGAGTGGTCAGCACGACGTAATGCCATGCAAAGTTGCCTGGGTTCGATTCCCGGCTGGGTCGGAGATTTTCTCCGCTCAGGGACTGGTTATTGTCCTCCTCATCATCATCATCTCATCCCCATCGACGCGCAAGTCGCCGCAATGGCGTCATCTCAAAAGACTTGCACCAGGCGACAGGACTACACCACGGGTGGCCTTAGCCACACGACATTCCATTTCTTTCCAGCCTCCTAAGGTTGGAGCTCCCGATTACTACCAAACACCTGTCCACGTGTGCCTGCTAGGAGCTACTGAAAGAACTGTCACCTGTTGACTCACAGAGAGAATAGGCGGAATCACATGGCCATCTTCCAAATTGGCCCTCCGCCTCGAGCGACGTGACTGCATTACCATCCACCACTCACCCTGCTGTACGGGCAGACCCACTGCGTCGGGTACACTGGGTGGTGTCTCAGCACCACAGCCCGTGGGCGAAACAAGCGTTACCTGAGGTGTCCATGCAACGCATCAGATTCTCCGCCCCCACTATACCCCAAGCAGCACCATGAAGATGGTTGATCGTAGCAAAAAGTGCATTTAACTGTTCGCTAACTGTAGCCAGTTCCTCCTGTGTCCGTATACAGGTTGCACACATCCTACACATCTTAGCAAGACTAACTGAAGAAATACTAAATTAAGAAAGTAGACAGAAACCTAGATATTGTGATACAACGTAGTAAAACATTTATGCAAAAGTAGTCTGTCACTCTTAAAATGTGAATTAATTTTTGTTGAAACAAATGATTATAGCTTCTTCAGTGATGGGTCTTGTCTCCCTCACGCTGTCTTAGCTTCCGGTACAGATGCAGGCTCTGACAGGAAGTGCGATAATTTTAATCTATATATATTTTGTATCAGTTAACCTATCTATTGTTCTTATTTGAAATAAGCCATTGTATCTACCTTGTTCTAACCCTTATTTACTCGTTTCGGCGTCAGTCTGAGATGGGGCAACGTGGAAGTCTTAATAAGATGATATAATTGATCGGCCATCATTGTAGCAGCCTATTTACAAATCTGCATGATCAATCATAGAACCTGCCCTCATTATGGTTTCATGATTTACGGGCTCCGATTACAGCTTTTTGTGTGTACTTTTTGCACGCCAGCAATGTCTATTCAGACCTTCGTTACCGATATACGGTCTATCATCACCCTATTAATAACGTACCACTAAAACCAGCTAGGCCGATTTTTATTCATTTCATTTTCATTATCAAAGCGTCTCCTATTCGCTATAGTATTACTGCCCCAATCAATTCCATTACAAACATTTTTAACGGTCCACTCTGACCCAGAGCAGAAACATTATAATATGCAACCGGGTACTCTCCTGACGTGTCGTCAAAGGACGCCGATGCCTTAACGAGCTGTGTAGTTGACGGTTCACAAGGAATGAAAACTGTGTTACAGACCTCCTAAATTTAAAATCAAAGTTAAAAAAGCCAGATTGAAACTCTTAAACAGAAAAATAAGTAGGAAATTTAAGAACTATGTTACTATGAAAACAGCTACCCCTCTGGTTGTGTGTAACAGGAGACAGATGCGGCCTGACTGGCTTACTAAACCAGTGGACACTTCTATTCAGACCAAAACAAATGAGCAAGTACTGAGCTACAGACTGAGTGGATTTACCCTTACAGTTACTAGGCGCGAGAATTAACCTCTTAAAAAGAAAAACACATTCGAAATTTGTGAAATGTTCTACTATGAAAACATAGAAAAAGCTAGATGTATTCCTTGCTATATTCGACATGTGAAACAGGCGACTCGTTATTCCTATATAAAAACCAGCAAATTCGGCAGTGCTTCACAACTGCTATATATGTATGGGAACTGGAAATATATATTGTAATCATAAGCTAGTAAGTCATAAATACAGTTTTCATGATTTCTGTAAATTGACGGCGATAAAGAAATAAACCATCATATTGCTGTAATATAATATACATTGAGTATAACAGTAACACACCAAAATTTGAAGTGAGAGGTTCAAGAAATTTTCTAGAATTTTGCTGATGACG